>NC_143042.1:37200000-37457500 GCF_057628025.1 Oncorhynchus mykiss
ACAAACACACACACACACACACACACACGCACACACACTCACACACACTCACACAAACAAACACATACGTACACGCACACACACACACTCACACTCACACTCACACTCACAAACACACACACACACACACACACACACACACACACACACACAGCATTGCTGCTCCACTCTGTAAATAAACTCCTCAGTCGGTCTTGACCAAAAACACAGCCTGTCCACTGTCAGAGTCTGGTGTGTCCAACACGCCCAGACAGGCTACAGAGCAGAGAGAGCAAAGAGCTGTCCTCGACTGAGGTCTGAGGAACACACACACGCAAATACTAGCACATATACATGCACAAGGCCATATAGATGCATACACACACACATAAGCATACACACACACATTGACACAGATCTTTAACTGCCTTCTCACCTGTCCTTATACATTTCAAATAAATACATGTTGTAATTTAGCAGACGCTCTTATCCAGAGCGACTTACAGTATTGAGTGCATACATTTGTTTTCATAGTTCCCACGGCAACTGAAGACTGATGTAAGTGACAACAAATTCCTCACATATCTGTCCAGAGAAAGAGAGAAGAGAAAGGAGGAGGAAGATAAAGTTTTTAAAAAACAGTAGTAGTTCAGTACTTTAAAATACTCCATCTGAACCTCGCATGATAGACACGATTCTGCCTATTGAGCAAAACATACCGTAACATACCACATCACTGTGTTCTGTTTCAAAATAATTATTCAGTTCCACACAGTAAAGATGGTTGAAAAACACTTTTACTTGTCTAGTAAATGTGGTTTAGTAGTACTAAACTACATTTTACCAGTTGTGTTGAAAAAAAGAAAGCAACAAAAATAGTCACTTCGTAGTTCACACGACCAACAACCATTGGATTCACCCCTCAACTGGATCAGTTTTAAATCAACAATATGCCATGAAGAACAAGACGGAGCATGAGCACCAGCTCTAAACTGCATTAACAGTCAATATTCATGTCCTTAAAAGCCTTTACTTTAATTGTTTAATAAGCCCCGTGCCATGTTAGTTTTATATGGCAGTTTAAAGTGTGAGAACACACACTGAGATCTGGGACTGAATGACATAAACGTCTGTATGCTATGGCACCACACAACAACCTCTTTTTTATAAAGCCGTGTTTTAGTTATTTGGGTCACAAAGAAGCTATTAAACGACAAAACTCCCCAACAAAAGGTTGGAAATTGGAATTTGAAAATAAAGACCTACGTTACACTGCCATCTCCAGGTCAAAGGGTGTTAGTTCACCATGTTTTCACCTTTCCAACGGCGGTTATGCTGCTCCTGGCTCATCTTTGGACCCTCATCGGGTTGATCGGGCCGAGCCGAGCCAGGTGGTATAACACTTTGCACTGGTCCTGTCTCTACAGTTTCCCACAGCCACAGCGATGTCAAGATGCGTTGACCATGGAAATTGAATCTCATTCTAGTTCTGTGGCTTTGACACCGTGAAGGGTAAAACATGTCTCGCAACAGGCAGGAAGAAAAGTAGCACTTTTTAGTGCAAAATGGTGATAGGCCTATGTATGTTCAAAATAATGGTAGTGGTAGCAATGGTATGAATAAATAAGAAGGTTGGCAAAAATGGGCAGAAATCTAAATTCAACTTCAAACTGGGTCTGACCTAGAATCAGGCTGCAGGCACTGTAGACTTACACCACAGACTACTACCCTACCCTCGTGGACACCCTAAAAAACAAATATTACAGACCACCGGCAAAGTCAGGTAAAAATACAGTGGGGCAAAAAAGTATTTAGTCAGCCACCAATTGTGCAAGTTCTCCCACTTAAAAAGATGAGAGAGGCCTATAATTTTCATCATAGGTACACTTCAACTATGACAGACAAAACGAGAGAAAAAATCCAGAAAATCATATTGTAGGATTTTTAATGAATTTATTTGCAAATTATGGTGGAAATTAAGTATTTGGTCACCTACAAACAAGCAAGATTTCTGGCTCTCACAGACCTGTAACTTCTTCTTTAAGAGGCTCCTCTGTCCTCCACTCGTTACCTGTATTAATGGCACCTGTTTGAACTTGTTATCAGTATAAAAGACACCTGTCCACAACCTCAAACAGTTACACTCCAAACTCCACTATGGCCAAGACCAAAGAGCTGTCAAAGGACACCAGAAACAAAATTGTAGACCTGCACCAGGCTGGGAAGACTGAATCTGCAATAGGTAAGCAGCTTGGTTTGAAGAAGTCAACTGTTTGAGCAATTATTAGGAAGTGGAAGACATACAAGACCACTGATAATCTCCCTCGATCTGGGGCTCCACGCAAGATCTCACCCCGTGGGGTCAAAATGATCACAAGACCGGTGAGCAAAAATCCCAGAACCACACGGGGGGACCTAGTAAATGACCTGCAGAGAGCTGGGACCAAAGTAACAAAGCCTACCATCAGTAACACACTACGCCGCCAGGGACTCAAATCCTGCAGTGCCAGACGTGTCCCCCTGCTTAAGCCAGTACATGACCAGGCCTGTCTGAAGTTTGCTAGAGAGCATTTGGATGATCCAGAAGAAGATTGGGAGAATGTCATATGGTCAGATGAAACCAAAATATAACTTTTTGGTAAAAACTAAACTCGTCGTGTTTGGAGGACAAAGAATGCTGAGTTGCATCCAAATAACACCATACCTACTGTGAAGCATGGGGGTGGAAACATCATGCTTTGGGGCTGTTTTTCTGCAAAGGGACTTGGACGACTGATCCGTGTAATGGAAAGAAAGAATGGGGCCATGTATCGTGAGATTTTGAGTGAAAACCTCCTTCCATCAGCAAGGGCATTGAAGATGAAATGTGGCTGGGTCTTTCAGCATGACAATGATCCCAAACACACCACCCGGGCAACGAAGGAGTGGCTTCGTAAGAAGCATTTCAAGGTCCTGGAGAGGCCTAGCCAGTCTCCAGATCTCAACCCCATAGAACATCTTTGGAGGGAGTTGAAAGTCCGTGTTGCCCAGCAACAGCCCCAAAACATCACTGCTCTAGAGGAGATCTGCTTGGAGGAATAGGCCAAAATAACAGCAACAGTGTGTGAAAACCTTGTGAAGACTTACAGAAAACGTTTGACCTCTGTCATTGCCAACAAAGGGTATATAACAAAGTATTGAGATAAACTTTTGTTATTGACCAAATACTTATTTTCCACCATATTTTGCAAATAAATTAATAAAAAATCCTACAATGTGATTTTCTGGATTAATTTTGTCTGTCATAGTTGAAGTGTACCTATGATGAAAATTACAGGCCTCTCTCATCTTTTTAAGTGGGAGAACTTGCACAATTGGTGGCTGACTAAATACTTTTTTGCCCCACTGTAACTTGAACCATTCCTGCTACTCCCTGGGCAAAACCATTGTCTTGTTTACAAGCTGAGGCTATACAGCCATCTATCATAACCCTAAAAGCGCCAACATATTTTTAGCTTAAAAGCACCAAAAGGGGTCAAATTGGTAATGATTGCAAAGAGACACTGTCTGTCAAGCAGTGAAACGTTTTATTTTATTCACCGTTTGTAACACAAGTAAATTGTTTAAGGTATCTTTACCTTTACTCAAGTATGACATTTAAGTACGTTCCCCACCACTGGTAAATACCACCATCCCTCTTGGTTATGGATAAGTCCGACAATTTCAGAAGGACAAAAAAAAAAGGCGTTCGAAATGATGACATGTTGTTGACCCTTGGGGTCAAAATTGACCCCGTTGGCGTTTCGAGGGTTAAGATCACATAATATTCACAGACCTTTCTCAATCAATAATAAATTGACAAAATGACTGAATTTGCTGAGAAAATGGCTGTTCGCTTCTCGAGCATGTGTGGGTGTATAGCCCACCAGTACGCGCATGTCCACGGTCACACTTCGTAGTAGTAGACCAGGTATTCCCAAACTGGGGTACTCGCAATGCCGTCCGGTTTCGACAAATAAAAATGTAATTTTACAAATTCTATTTTTTTGTAGAAAAAAAATGTCTTCGCATTTTCAAACAGTTCATTTATATTTTCTTACGGGGCTATACATTTGGGTGAGTTTTTTTCTCGTCTGAGTAGCCTCGTTTTCACTGCCAAAAATAAAATGAAACCATCTAGTGTTCCACGAAATAACAACACAATGTCAAATACAGGTAGCCTAGTCAAATAATTAACATCCAATCACATTAACCGTTAATCTCTCGCGGGAATTCTACTAACTGTCCATATGTAGCTAAATGTAGCTGCTGCTCATTCTGTTCCCTCGAAAATGGATAAATGGTTAAAAAAGTAAGGCCTGTGTCCATAGAGACACATACCAACTCTACTGGTAGTGCTGCTACTACCAGCAGTACTACACCTGCACCTGTCGACGACAAGTTGTTCTGCTTCCACGAGCACATCCAATGCTAGCATCAGTCATTCTACATTTGCTGTTAGCCCAGCTAGCATGGACACTGACAGTTGTGAATCTGATGCAGCCAAAGAGCTACTGCCCCTTTACCCAGGAAAGCACCGAACAACAGACAGGGACGTTGGACCATCGAAGAGGTGCAAATATGATGAGAACTACATTGATTTGGGGTTCACTTATTGGGAGTAGTGCCTTTCCTCAGCCACTGTGTGTTATATGTGCAAAAGTACTATCTCACAATTCAATGAAACCTTCACTTTTGAGCAGACATTTCGAAACGAAGCATGCCAATTTTTTGAGTGAGAATTAAGACGACTTTCAAGTAGTAATAAAAGCAACAGATACCATTAATAAGAAGGGGCTAGAAGCATCTTATATGGTGACCAACTGAGTGGCGAGGACAGGCAAGCCCCATACTATTGTGGATATGGCTGGGACAACAAGTATACAGACAATGTCTTCATCAAACAACACTGTTTCACGACGCATCAGTGACATGGCAGGAGATGTTTTGAAAAAATGACTGCTTCGCATACAAGCCAGAGAATTATATGAGTTACAGCTGGATGAGTTGACAGATGTGGCAGGCCTGGCACAGCTCCTGGTATATATCTGTTACGTTTATGGGGGTCAATTAAGGAAGAGATCCTCTTCTGCAAACCACTGGAAACCAGGACAACATGAGAGGATATTTTTAAAGTACTGGACAGCTTTGTGACATCAAATGGACTTTGGTGGTCAAGATGTGTTGGTATCTGTACTGATGGAGCAAAAGCCACGTCAGGGAGACATAGTGGAGTGTTATCGTGCGTGCAAGCAGCTGCTCCCAACGCTACTTGGGTACACTGCAGAATCCACCGAGAGGCCCTTCATGCCAAGGGAATGCCTGACAGCTTGAAAGATGTTTTGGAGGTCCCTGAACTCTCGTGTATTTTCTGCATTATGAAAGGATATGGGCAGCGACCATCTAATGCTTTTACAATGTACAGAAGTGCGCTGGTTATCAAGGGGCAAAGTATTGACACGTTTCTTTGAATTGAGAGACGAGCTTAAAGTTATCTTTACTGACCATCATTTTCACTTCTCTGTCCGCTTGCAAGATGACAAGTTTCTCACACGACTGGCCTTTCTGATTGATGTTTTTTCTCGCCTGAATGATCTGAATCTAGGATTACAGGGAACTATATTCAATGTGGGACAAAATTGAGCCTATGATTAAGAAGTTGGAGCTCTTCTCTGTCTGCATTAACAAGGACAACACACAGGTCTTTCCATCATTGTATGATTTTTGTGTGCAAATACACTCAAGCATATAGACAAAGTCAAATGGGATATCGAGAGGCAGCTAAGTGAGTTTGGTGTGCAATTACGCAGGTACTTTCCCGATGACACAAACAACTGGATTCGTTATCCCTTTCATGCCCTACCTCCAGTCCACTTACCGATATCTGAACAAGAGAGCCTCATCAAAATTGCAACAAGCGGTTCTGTGAAAATTGAATTTAATCAGAAGCCACTGCCAGATTTCTGGATTGGGCCACGCTCAGAGTATCCTGCCTTGGCAAATCACGCTGTCTTTGCAACCACGTACCTATGTGAAAGTGGATTCTCGTCCCTCACTAGCATGAAAACGCCAATACAACCCAACATTGCAGAGGTATGTGCGTCCTTTCAAGCACACCCTTCTCATTAACCTGTGGTGTGTTATTCGCAATTTTCGATGACCAGATAAGGTTTTATATGTAAGATGGTTAAATAAAGAGCAAAATGAATGATTATTATTATATTATTATTTGTTCCCTGGTCCTATTAAGAGCTCTTTGTCACTTCCCACCAGCCGGGTTGTGACCAAAATTCACACTCATTCTTATGTTTAAGAAATGTATCCTATAGTGTTTGTGTGGCAGGCTTACAATGATGGCAAAAAACAACATTTGAGAGAGCGCTGACCCTGGTGCTAGAGGGGGTACGCAGCTGGAGGTTGACTGTTTGAAGGGGTACGGGACTATAAAAATTTCGGGAACCACTGTTAGAGCATAGTAACTGAGTGCAGACCTGCCCGAGAAGCAGCAACGAGCGAACACAAAGCACTCTAAATGGAGGCTACTCAATTTCTATTTTTATAGATTCTTCTTCTTGTCTAACACATGCATTTTCCCTCTGTCTGGGTACTCAGACAAGGCTGTATATATGCCATACAGTCTTTCAATGACTCCTTTCAAATACTCCAAGCTGTCAATGAAACCTATGTAATGGAATTAGAAGGGCTAAGTATGCCTCTGAAAGTAGTCATGTCATAAACTGCTATTGAACGCACAAGAGAGAAGGGGAGTGGAACTCACAGTGAGTGTGATGCGCACAGGCATGCCTGTCGAATCACACACTCTATGTCCACTAGGTGGCATAGTAGTAATAACTGTCTAAAAAAACAAATGGGTTACAAACAGAGCAGCATACAGTAGGTGACATAGTGTCCTTTTGAGAGAAAAGCTCATTGTATCTGCCTTAAAGCTAGAGTCCAGCTGTTCGATAACAAACTGAGTGATGGGCCTGGAGAAATGTCACCACTCTCAAATTCATACACACAGGGCCGGATTACCGAATGGGAGCCCCCACCCCCACCCCATAATAACTAATAAATGTAATTTTTGGGAGTGGGGTTGCAAAATGTGTAGAATTGCAAATGTGTAGATTGCAAAATGTGTAGAATTGCAGGAAATTTGCTATGAAACTGCAACATTTTCTCTTAGTCTCATGAAAATGTGTATAATGGCATTCTAAAACAGCACCATGGCTAAATGTGTTGAAAGGCAGTAAGTTAGCTAATAAGTAACAGGCCCCAAATGCAGTAGTCCGGCCGTGCATAGACAGAGCTATGGATGCGACATCCATGATATCAAAATAAAAAATGAAATATTACATTTACATAAGTATTCAGACTCTTTACTCAGTACTTTGTTGAAGCACCTTTGGCAGCAATTACAGCATCAAGTCTTCTTGGGCATGACACTACAAGCTTGGTACACCTGTATTTGGGGATTTTCTACCATTCTTCTCTGTAGATCCTCTCAAGCTCTGTCA
The DNA here is from genome assembly GCF_057628025.1 of Oncorhynchus mykiss. NCBI lineage: Eukaryota > Metazoa > Chordata > Actinopteri > Salmoniformes > Salmonidae > Oncorhynchus > Oncorhynchus mykiss. The sequence continues at coordinate 37,207,515 of NC_143042.1, forward strand.
GGTTGGATGGGGAGCGTTGCTGCGCAGCTATTTTCTGGTCTCTCCAGAGATGTTTGATCGGGTTCAAGTCCGGGCTCTGGCTGGGCTGTTCAAGGACATTCAGAGACTTGTCCCGAAGCCACTCCTGTCTTGTCTTGGCTGTGGGCTTAGGGTTGTTGTCCTGTTGGAAGGTGAACCTTTGCCCCAGTCTGAGGCCCTGAGAGCTCTGGAGCAGTTTTTCATCAAGGATTTCTCTATATTCTTTGCTCAGTTCATCTTTCCCTCGATCCTGACTAGGTTCCCAGTCCTTGTCGCTGAAAAACAACCCTACAGTATGCCAGATTTCCTCCAGACTTGACGCTTGACATTCAGGCCAAAGAGTTCAATCTTGGTTTCATCAGACCAGAAAATCGTCGAGTCCTTGTGCCTTTTACTGAGGAGTGGCTTCTGTCTGGCCACTCTACCACAAAGGCCTAATTGGTGGAGTGCTACAGAGATGGTTGTCCTTCTGGAAGGTTCTGCCATCAACACAGAGGAACTCTGGAGCTCTGTCAGAGTGACCATCACCTCCCTAACCAATGCACTTCTTTCCAGATTGTTCCATTTGGCTGGGCGGCCAACTCCAGGAAGAGTCTTGGTTGTTCAAAACTTCTTCCATTTAAGAAAGATGGAAGCCACTCTGTTCTTGGGGACCTTCAATGCTGCAGAAATTTTTTGGTACCCTTCCCCAGATCTGTGCCTCGACACAATCCTGCATCGGACCTCTACGGACAATTCCTTCGACCTCATGGCTTGGTTTTTGCTCCGACATGCACTGTCAACTGTCGAACCTTATATAGACAGGTGTGTGCCTTTCCAAATCATGTCCAATCAATTGAATTTACCACAGGTGGACTCCAATCAAGTTGAAGAAACATCTCAAGGATGATCAATGGAAACAGGATGCACCTGACCTCAATTTCAAGCATCATTCCGAAGGGTCTGAATACTTATCTAAATAAGTATTTCTGTTTTTTATTTGTAATTGTTAAGGGATTTTTATGAATAATGACTAAATTATGTATACATTTCAATCAGAACTATGACTAAACAGAATACTACTATGTTACTGTATGGATGTATGAATCTTATTATAATCATAATACTGAATGTAATGTCTGTAGTTTTCGTCCAGAATTAGAAGGACTGTCTGTTCCTTGTTAGAAACTAATGGAGCTATCGTCAGACTGTCCTGTCTCTACACAGGGAGAGGAGAGACCTTGGGCTAGTAGTAGATTATTTAACAGGTGATGGACAATGTGGGAAGGCTTGTGAACTATACTAGCATTGTATCGGAGTGGAGGAAGGACAGAATAAAACCTATGACGTCATTTTTAGTGTATAACCTGTTGTAAATTGTACCATGATCAGTACTCTCGAGAATAAACGCTATTTTTTTTGTTTTGTTTCGTTTTTTTTTATTTTACCCTGTTTTTCTCCCCAATTTCGTGGTATCCAATCGTTTTAGTAGCTACTATCTTGTCCCATTGCTACAACTTCCGTGCGGGCTCGGGAGAGACGAAGGTTGAAAGTCATGCGTCCTCCGATACACAACCCTACGAATCCGCACTGCTTCTTAACACAGCACGCATCCAACCCGGAAGCCAGCCGCACCAATGTGTCAGAGGAAACACCGTGCACCTGGCAACCTTGGTTAGCGCGCACTGCGCCCAGCCCGCCACAGGAGTCGTTGGTGCACGATGAGACAAGGATATCCCTACCGGCCAACCCCTCCCCAACCCGGACGATGCTAGGCCAATTGACGACGCTAGGCCAAGTTTCTTATGAATCACTGGAATTTCTATGTTTGTGTGTGTGTGCGTGTGCGTGTGCGCATGTGTGTGTGTGTGTGTCAAGGGAAGTAAGATTAGATGAGTAAGGTGCAGTGAGGGGAATGATGCCAGAGAGCGATTTCACCTTTAACTCTGCTTACTGAATCACAGACACACACACTCTCTATTCAGCTGCTGGAAAAGCACACAACATCACGTTCTGTTCGCCTGACTGGGGCGTTGATTAGAATTTACCGTTTCACTTTCGTAATGATTGCTATGCAATTGCTAATCTTAAAGTTTAAAGATGGGGTGGCAGGTAGCCTAGTGGTTAAATTGTTGGCCTAGGAACCGAAAGGTAGCAAGATCAAATCCCCGAGCTAAAACTCTGTCATTCTGCCCCTGAACAAGGCAGTTAACCTTCTGTTCCCAGGCCGTCATTGAAAATAAGAATTTGTTCTTAACTGACTTGCTTAGGTAAATAAATAACAAATAACAAAAACAGGAGGCCTACAAAACTGTTTTGAAGAGTTCTCCTTGTTTCTTCCTCAACTTGCTTTCATTCAAATATAATAATAATAAAATATAATAGAAATATGGAAACCACATGTTTGACGCCGTTACATTAATTCAATTTAAGCCATATTTCATGCATATTTCATGAGGCCAGCCGCACCATGAGCAAGTTGTCTGTAACATGATGTAATTTCCATATATGTCGTTTCTAGACTGCTTTCATCCATGCATACAAGCAGCACATGTGCAAACACACACGCACACACACACACACTCATTCAATAACCCACAGGTGAACGCATGGAGAGCTGTATCGTGGGAAACGTCCACACAAATGCATAGTGTAACATTTCACAGATAAATGACATCTCTACAGTGCCACTACACAGACACGTACACACGTACACACTCGTTCATTGTGAAACATCAAAACATTCACATTCACCTGACATTATAGCACAGAAGGTTGGTGGCACCTTAATTGGTTGAGGATGGGCTCGTGGCTGTAATGGCTCGAGCGGAACCAGTGAAACGGCATCAGATACATTACACACACACTTCATCAATTCCATTTACTCAGTTCCAGCCATTATTATGATACATCCTCCCCTCAGCAGCTTCCACTAGCCTACACACACACACGCACGCACACACGCACACACACACACACGCACACACACACTTCACCACATTCTACAGTTTAACTCTCCAATTTCCGCTCTTTCTCGCTCATGTAGAGCAATTTGTCAGTTTGCTGACTAAAGAAATCCTCACACAGGTGCTAAGGTCACATGGTGTCAGGAGGGAGAGAGAGAGAGAGAGAAGTGAAGGAAGAGAATGCGCAAGAGAAATGTCAAGGAAGAGAAAGAGGACAGAGACATGGGAAGGATGAGAGCGAAGGTTGAGGAAGAGAGAGGGAGTTACAAAGGAGAAATAGCGAGTGTGAGAGGGGGGGGGGGGCGGAGAAGAGACGAAGGGGCCCTGGCAGAAGGAAGTGGGAACTGGATTGAGCCAGACCTCCATGAACACACTCCTATCAACCCATACATGCAGAGGAGGGGGTGGAGAGGCGGCGGGGCATCTGGGGTGACTATGAGACACGCACACACACACAGCAACACACAGACATACTCAGCCTGGTACTGTATAAGGTGCATTATACCTCTGCATAGGTGAAAGAGAAACAAGTGGGTTTAGTTTAATCAGCTATAGTTAGTTGCTTGACAAAAAGCATCAGACCTACACTGCCTTTTGTCATATGCTCAGAGTTCAGCTGGCTCAGTTGGTTGGAGTCATGGTGCTTATAAACAAAACAGTTGTGGGTTGGATAATATGTACTGTACAGGTGTAGGATCTTAATTTGGCCAGTATGAAATGAGGTTTCAACGTTGCTTGATCAGTGTTATGGCTTTTATCTAGCCAAAATTAAGCTAGATGAAAAGTGAAATACTATTAAAATAACCCTGTGTCAAGATATAAACATGTGCAAGATATAAACATGTGCAAACACTGCCAATGGTACCTCCCACTAACCAGAAATACACAAACACACACACACACACACACACACACACAAACAGGTGCTAATGGTGCCTGACATACAAACAAACAAAAGCATTGGCAGACAAACACATTTTCACTTCGTGCAGAGGCACAATACTAACTATACACACACCTCACCCCTCACTCACTTAATCAACCTCTCACCAAAACTGACATGCAGTTTTTCTTAGAAAAAAAGTGCTATCTAGAACCTAAAAGGGTTCTTTGGATATCCCCATAGGAAGAAGAACCCTGTTTGGTTCCAGGTAAAATCCTTTTGAGTTCCATGTAGAACCCTCCACAGAAGGTTCTACCCGGAACCAAAAAGGGTTCTCCTACTGGGACAGCCGAAGAACCCTTTTGGAACTTTTTTTCAACGAAAACAGAGCAGATGAACAGATAGTGGAAGATGGCAATGTGATCCATACGTTTGTTTGAGGAAGGATTTGAACATATTGTTCCTGGACCTTGGCGTGCTTCAGCAGCATGGTAAACACATGGCTCGAATTACGCTCCTCCACTCCTCCACTACACACCTCTTACACTCCCTCTCTCCTTAAGAGGTCTATAAAGGAGACAGGGAGTGTAAGAGGTGTGGAGTGTAGGAGCGTAATTCGAGCCATGTGTTTACCAAGACGCTGAGGAACACATGGTCCAGGAACAACTCTCTCTCTCTCTCTCTCTCTCTCTCTCTCTCTATCTCTGACGACACAACGGTGGTAGTCCTGATCACCGACAACGATGAGACAGCCTGTAGGGAGGAGGTCAGAGACCTGGCAGTGTGGTGCCAGGACAACAACCTCTCCCTCAATGTGAGGAGGACAAAGGAGCTGATCGTGGACTACAGGAAAAGGAGGGCCGAACAGGCCCCATTAACATCAACGGGGCTGTAGTGGATCGGGTCGAGAGTTTCAAGTTCCTTGGTGTCCACATCACCCACAATCTATCATGGTACAGACACACCAAGAGAGTCGTGAAGAGGGAAGGAGACTGAAAAGAGGGCAGGAGACTGAAAATATTTGGCATGGGTCCCCAAATCCTCAATAAGTTCTACAGCTTTACCATCGAGAGCTTCCTGACCGGTTGCGTCACCGCCTGGTATGGCAACTGCTCGGCATCTGACCGTAAGGTGCTACAGAGGGTAGTGCGTACGGCCCAGTACATCAAGGGGGCCAAGCATCCTGCAATCCAGGACCTCTATAATAGGCGGTTTCAGAGAAAATCCCATAAAATTGTCAGAGACTCTAGTCACCCAAGTCATAGGCTGTTCTCTCTGCTACCTCACAGCAATCGGTACCGGAGGGCCAAGTCTAGGACCAAAAGGCTCCTTAACAGCTTCTACCCCCAAGCCATAAGACTGCCCCCCCCCCCCCATTTGTTTTGTACACTGCTGCTACTCGCTGTTTATTATCTATGCATAGTCCCTTCACCCCTACATACATGTACAAATTACCTCTAACCTGTACCCCCACACACTGACTCGGTACCGGTACCCCCTGTATATAGCCTCGTTATTGTGTTACTTTTTATTATTTTTTACTTTAATTTATTTGGTCAATATTTTCTTAACTCTTCTTGAACTGCACTATTGGTTAAGGGCTTGAGCGTGAGCATTTCACGGTAATGTCTACACTTGTATTCGGCGCATGTGACAAATAAAGTTTGATTTGATTTGATTGGAACTCTGTGTGGCCGTGGTAGATCCCTCTTGTGTTTCGGCAAGTAAAATATTTATACAACCAGGTGATTAATCATTATTTGTCACTAGTCATACTGTGGATAGCCCACGTGCTGTAACCCCCCCCATGTCTTAAAAGGTAGACAGGGTTCTGGGAACACACCCGCCCTTCCATGGAAGCAGCTGTATTTTATTTATACTGAGTCATCACTTGACTTCTTCAGGGCCCATATTCATACAGAGTCTCAAAGTATGAGTGCTGTTCCAGACACGGTGTTGCCTTCAGATCATAATGAACAACATATCATGGGCAGAAAAGGACCTGATCTGAGATCGGCACCCTTACTCTGAGACACTTTATGAACACGGGCCCTGATGGTTTGATTTTCATTTAAATCACAGAACATGCTGAGAACATACACTACAAGACCAAAAGTATGTGGACACTTGCTCGTCAAACATCTCATTCCAAAATCCCTTTGCTGCTGTAACAGCCTCCACTCTTCTGGGAAGTCTTTCCAATAGATGTTGGAACATTGCTGCGGGGACTTGCTTCCATTCAGCCACAAGAGCATAAATGAAGTCGGGCACTGATGTTGTGCAATTAGGCCTGGCTCGCAGTTGGCGTTCTAATTCATCGAAAGTTGATCGATGGGCTTGAGGTCAGGGCTCTGTGCAGGCCAGTCAAGTTCTTCCACACCGATCTCGATAAACCATTTCTGTATGGCCCTCGCTTTGTGCACAGGGGCGTTGTCATGCTGAAACAGGAAAGGGCCTTCCCCAAACTGTTGCCACAATGTTGGAAGCACTGAATGGTCTAGAATGTCATTGAATGCTGTAGTGTTAAGATTTACCTTCACTGGAACTAAGGAGCCTGAACCATGAAAAACAGCCCCAGACCATTATTCCTCCTCCACCAAACTTTACAGTTGACACTATGCATTGGGGCAGGTAGCATTCTCCTGGCATCCACCAAACCCAGATTCGTCCGTCGGACTGCCAGATCTTAAAGCGTGATTTATCACTCCAGAGAACGATTTTCCAATGCGAGTCCAATGCCCTGGGGCTTTACACCAGTACAGCTGACACTTGGCATTGTGCGTGGTGATCTTATGCTTGTGTGTAGCTGCTCGGCAATGGAAACCCATTTCATGAAGCTCCCGACAACAGTTATTGTGCTGATGTTGCTTCCAGGGGCAGTTTAGAACTCGGTAGTGAGTGTTGCAACCAAGGACAGATGATTTTTGGACTCTGCGGTCCCATTCTGTGAGCCACTTCGCGGCTGAGCCGTTGCTGGTTCTAAACATTTCCACTTCACAATATCAGCACTTACAGTTGACTGGGACAGAAATTAGACAAACTGACTTGTTAAAAAGGTGGCATCCTATGACGATGCAACATTCTACTGCAAATGTTTGTCTATCGAGATTGCATGACTGTGTGCTTGAATTTATACACCTGTCAGCAACGATTGTGGCTGAAATAGCCGAATCAACTAATTTGAAGTGGTGTCCACATACTTTTGTATATATAGTGTAACTGTGTGTGATAACAAGGGCCAGGAGATTTTCCCTGCTAGGTCACATGATGAGGAAACACTCCTGGCCCATGTGATGATTACTTCCACAGCAGTACTTATGCTATACACAGTGAGTGTGACTCTCCCACCCACCCATTCCTCCTCCTCACCCCAGCCCCAGCACTCTGCCTATTGCATCATAGCAGTTCCAGGTGGAAATACCAAGGGGAACAACTATCATTCACTTTTACAATGGGCCCATCCATTTTATCACCTCAATCAGCCCACAGATTGACCAGATGATGCACATTCCAATCATAATGGATGGTGGATGTTACTGCAAGTAGTAAAACACACTTGTCTTAACAATAAACAGCTTTCTTTTCTTCTTTCCTTTTTATTGTAGGTAGGTACAGGGAATGGCTTCAAATGCGATAAGATGAGATGGACAAAATCGTCTTGCTCTTTTTCCACAAATATAACCCTAATATACAGCCATTGGAGCTTTACGGCTGGGTCTGGTAGGAACGGTTGTGATTGTTGTAGAACTAACTAATCTAATGGCCTGTTAGGTGAGGTTCGGTTGACTACTTGGCATTCTCTCGGGTCTCAGTGGCACCACAGCCATTACCTTTGTGTTTGCATGTTATTGTTCCAATTTTCCAGCCACTGAGCAGCAAACGAACTGAAAAGCCACAGTTAGGCATTAACCCTCCATATCTGGAGAATATCCCCGCCTTTTACCTGGTGTTTCATCACCCATAGAGGCGTGTGCGTGTGTGTGTGTGTGTGTGTGTGTGTGCGTGTGTGCGTGTGTGTGTGTGTGTGTGTGTGTGTGTGTGTGTGTGTGTGTGTGTGTGTGCGTTTGCGTGTGTGTGTGTGCGTTTGCGTGTGCGCGTGTGTGTGCCGAAGCATACTTTTTTATGTTATCACTGTGATAAAAGCAGAGGAACCGCTGAGTCAGGACAGGCCTTTGGAGTTCACACTCAGGACACAGACCACAGCACTGCCGCTCACAGTAAAAAGAGAATCACAGCCACACAAATGTAGATGTTTCAACTAATTACTAAGTGGTTCCACAGCCTTATTTTTATTCAACTTTTCAGTCCAAGTGTTAACTGAACCACCAAATATAGCTCCAACTTGAGAAAACTTTGGCAAGAATGCAGTCAGTTTAACACACAGTGCTTTCAAAACATCTTGAGGCTAGGGGGCAGTATTTTGATGTTTGGATGAAAAATGTGCCCAAAGTAAACTGCCTATTTCTCAGGCCCAGAAGCTAGAATATGCATATAATTGGCAGATTAGGATAGAAAACACTCTAAAATTTCCAAAACTGTCAAAATCTGTCTGTGAGTGTGAGGAAAATCCATCCAGGAAGTGCTGTTTTTCTGAAACCTATCTTTTCCATTGCAAGCCTATCCTCCATTTAAAGGGATATCAACCAGATTCCTTTCCCTATGGCTTCCACAAGGTGTGAACAGTCTTTAGACATAGTTTCAGGCTTTTATTCTGAAAAATGAGTGAGAATGATCACATCGCGTCAGTGGATAGCCAGATGTCCTCAGATTTGTGCATGCGTGCGCTACTGGAGCGAGACCTTTTCTTTCTCTCTTCTATTGAAAAGGCTACCGTCCGGTTGAAATATAATTGATTATTTATTGTAAAAACAACCTGAGGATTGATTGTAAAAAACGTTTGACATGTTTCTACGAACTTTACGGATACTATTTGGAATTTTCATCTGCCCGTCGTGACAGCACGAGCCTTTGGATTACTAAACAAAACGCGCCAACCAAATGGAGGTTTGGTTATAAAGAGAATATTTATTGAACAAAACAAACATTTATTGTGTAACTGGGAGTCTTTTGAGTGCAAACATCCGAAGATCATCAAAGGTAAGCGATTAATTTTATTGCTTTTCTGACTTTCGTGACCAATCTACTTTGCTGTTAGCTGTTTGTAATGTTTTGTCTGCTGAGAGCTGTCTTCACATAATCGCATGGTTTGCTTTCACCGTCAAGCCTTTTTGAAATCTGACACACTAGGTGGATTAACAACAAGCTAAGCTGTGTTTTGGTATATTGCACTTGTGATTTCATGAAAATGTAATATTTTTAGTGATTTAATTTGAATTTGCCGTTCTGCAATTCACCGGATGTTGACGAAAATGATCCCGCTAAAGGAATCTGTGCGCCAAGAGGTTTTAACATAGTGTTTTCAACTTACATATTTGACACACATGCTTACTTTGTGCATGTTCATTTAGACTGTCATTATTACTCAAACATGTCCTCACCTGGGACATTTATTTTATTTACTTATTTAGCCAATTTTAGGTTTTTCTGTATGTTGGTGGGGCAAATGTATCTGTGTTAATGTTACTCCTTAATCACTATGATCAATTAAATAGTTTTTCTTGAGTGTACCTTTAACAGAGCTGAGATATACTTTGAATTGCAAAGTGTATCAAAACAGGGGAAATCAGTTATTGGTGGCAAAGCAGAAAGATTGGCATGCTGTGATCCAAGAGGAGTTCAAATCCCAGGTGAGGACATGTTGAATAATAATTACTGTACACTCTTAGAAAAAAAGGTTCTGAGGTTGTCCCCATAGGAGAACCATTTTTGGTTCCAGGTAGAAGGGTTCTTCTACCTGGAACCAAAAGGGATTTGTCAAATGGTTATTCTATGGGTGTAACGAATGTCGTCGGGAGAAGGAGAAGAGGACCAAGGTGCAGCGTGGTAAGTATTGCGTTTAATAATGCGTTTAATAAATATGAACACTTGAACAAAAACAACAAACAAACAGTTCTGCAAGGTACAAAACACAAAACAACGACCCACAAACACAGGTGGGAACAGGCTACCTAAGTATGGTTCTCAATCAGAGACAACAATTGACAGCTGCCTCTGATTGGGAACCATACCAGGAAAAATGCGTAGAAATACAACACACAGAACAAAACATAGAAATGAAAAACATAGAATGCCCACCCCAACTCACGCCTTGACCAAACCAAAATAGAGACATAAAAAAGGAACTAAGGTCAGGACGTGACAATGGGGTCAGTCTAAGAATCCTTTTTGGTTCTAGATAGCTCTTTTTTTTCTAAGAGTGTATAAATTAATATGCACAATGTAACGTGTATGTCAAAGTTTGTCAAATATGCAAGTCGGGGGGGGCCTCCCGGGTGGCGCAGTGGTTAAGGGCGCTGTACTGCAGCGCCAGCTGTGCCATCAGAGTCCTGGGTTCGCGCCCAGGCTCTGTCGTAACCGGCCGCGACCGGGAGGTCCGTGGGGCGACGCACAATTGGCCTAGCGTCGCCCGGGTTAGGGAGGGCGTGGTCGGTAGAGGTGTCCTTGTCTCATCGCGCACCAGCGACTCCTGTGGCGGGCTGGGCGCAGTGTACGCTAGCCAAGGTGGCCAGGTGCACGGTGTTTCCTCCGGCGCATTGGTGCGGCTGGCTTCCGGGTTGGATGTGCGCTGTGTTAAAGAAGCAGCGGCTTGGTTGGTTGTGTATCGGAGGACGCATGACTTTCAACCTTCGTCTCTCCCGAGCCCGTACGGGAGTTGTAGCGATGAGACAAGATAGTAGCTACTACGAAATTGGGGAGAAAAAGGGGTGAAATTCAAAAATAAATAAATAAATATGTAAGTCGGGAAAAAAACATGTTAACTAGCCTTTTTTGTTTTTTAGATAAGATGCCCAAATAATAATTTCTAGTTATTTATTTTTGAGCATCCTTTTAGGCTGTCAGAATTCATACGTTTTCTCATGTTAGAGCTAAGTTTGGGACCATTTGGGAACATTAAGTTCAGGTAACACTTTGACAGAAAAGTTGAGCATTAAAAGCCTGTGGAGCCAGTTACTTAATAATATTTATATAATATTTAGATTTGTTTTACAGTGCTCCTTTATCCTTACTCTACATTATTATTTTTCTGCTTCATCTAGTTCTTCTTCTTATTATTATTATTTTACATTCCTTTCTGCTTCTTCTTCTGCCTTTTCTTCTTCTTCTTCTTCTTCTTCTGCCTTTTCTTCTTCTTCTTCTTCTTCTGCCTTTTCTTCTTCTTCTTCTTCTTCTTCTTCTGCTTCTTCTGCCTTTTCTTCTTCTTCTTCTTCTGCCTTTTCTTCTTCTTCTTCTTCTTCTGCTTCTTCTTCTGCCTTTTCTTCTTCTTCTTCTTCTTCTGCCTTTTCTTCTTCTTCTTCTTCTGCCTTTTCTTCTTCTTCTTCTTCTTCTGCCTTTTCTTCTTCTTCTTCTTCTTCTGCCTTTTCTTCTTCTTCTTCTTCTTCTGCCTTTTCTTCTTCTTCTTCTGCTTCTTCTGCCTTTTCTTCTTCTTCTTCTTCTGCCTTTTCTTCTTCTTCTGCCTTTTCTTCTTCTTCTGCTTCTTCTGCCTTTTCTTCTTCTTCTTCTTCTTCTGCCTTTTCTTCTTCTTCTTCTGCTTCTTCTGCCTTTTCTTCTTCTTCTTCTTCTGCCTTTTCTTCTTCTTCTTCTTCTGCCTTTTCTTCTTCTTCTTCTTCTTCTGCCTTTTCTTCTTCTTCTTCTTCTTCTTCTGCCTTTTCTTCTTCTGCTTCTTATTCTGCCTTTTCTTCTTCTTCTTCCTCTTCTGCCTTTTCTTCTTCTTCTTCTTCTTCTTCTTCTTCTTCTGCCTTTTCTTCTTCTTCTTCTTCTTCTTCTTCTTCTTCTTCTGCCTTTTCTTCTTCTTCTTCTGCCTTTTCTTCTTCTTCTTCTTCTTCTGCCTTTTCTTCTTCTTCTTCTTCTTCTTCTGCCTTTTCTTCTTCTTCTTCTTCTTCTTCTGCCTTTTCTTCTTCTTCTTCTTCTTCTGCCTTTTCTTCTTCTTCTTCTTCTTCTGCCTTTTCTTCTTCTTCTTCTTCTTCTGCCTTTTCTTCTTCTTCTATGCTCCTTTTTGCTTCTAGCCTCATTTCTTCCCCCCTACACTTCGTTATGGTTCTCCTTCTATACTCTTTCTTCACCTCTAGCTCCCTCCCTGTAATCTTTTTGTCTTAGATATTTTGTGGTTTTCATTTCTCATTTTTGCACGGATCCCCCTTCCCGCCTATCATTCTTCTCTCTATGCATTTCTCATCTGCCAATTATTTCGACCCTCTGTCTCTCCCTCTCTCTCTCACCAACGTCTCCTGTGTGTTAGCAGGCATTGTCTTTCCTTATCTCGTTGCCCTAATGGTCCAGTGGAAAGATCATCAAGCCATACACACACACACACACACACACACACACACACACACACACATGTGCGCACACACTCACTCACGCACAACACACACAAACACACACACACACCTGTGCGCACACACTCACACACAACACACACACACACACACACACACATACACACACACACATATATACACACATACTGTAGGAGCCTGTCTCTACCACAGGTCTGTTATGTGAGCCAACAACCAACTGTGCAAACAGAACGATCCTTCTTAACCTATTCACTGCTCTGTCTCAATGATCAAAACAGGAAAACACTTTGACTACTCTTTAGTCTACACTAGGGTACATTAGTACACAAACATATGATACTTAAGACTACTAGATTAGATCAGCACAGTACACGTGTAAACTTGTAAACAGAACCCAAAAATGGGATTATTGAAAAACACTTTGTGACAACTGCTGATGTGAAAATGCCTTTATAAATTATCAATTGATTGATCTTTGATTAAGTGCTAATCACCTGTTTCCCAAAGCATTGTATTTCTAAATCCCTAATCACTTGTTGTCATTAATTTCAACCACTTATCAAAGTCATGTGCTACTCAAAGCAAAGACTGTTCCCGTCAGATGCATTTAATCAATCATGGCATTTAAAAAAAAAAACCTGATAAAGTGTTATCAGGTTTTATCAGAGGATGCTATTATTCAAAAGAGAAACAATTTACAATGTTATCATTGGCAGACACTCTCATCCAGAGCATGTTACTGTAAGTGCATTAAAATAAGGAAATAGACTGTATTGATCAATTACTGACTGTCGTAACTGATTTTGGAGCAACAAAAGGAGATTCTGTCACGTTCTGACCTTTGTTCTTTTGTTATGTCTTTGTTTAGTATGGTCAGGGTGTGAGTTGGGTGGGTTGTCTATGTTCCTTTTTCTATGATTTGGGATTTCTGTGTTTGGCCTGGTATGGTTCTCAATCAGAGGCAGCTGTCAATCGTTGTCCCTGATTGAGAACCATACTTAGGTAGCCTGGTTTCACTTTTGAGTTGTGGGTGATTATTTTCCTGTGTCTGTGTTTGCACCATACGGGACTGTTTCGTTTGTTTCGTTCTTTCACTTTGTTATTTTGTATTTTGTAGTGTTCAGTTTAATAAACTAAAATGGACACTTACCACGCTGCACATTGGTCCGATCTCTCCTACTCCTCCTCGTCAGAAGAAGAGGACGAGCGTTACAGAATCACCCACCACCAAAGAACCAAGCAGCAGCAGCAGCGGTCTCAGGACTCCTGGACATGGGAGGAGATTCTGGACGGGAAGGGACCATGGGCACAGGCTGGAGAGTATCGCCACCCCAAGGCAAAGCTGGAGGCAGCGAAAGCCGAGAAGCGGTGGTATGAGGAGGCAGCACGGCAGCGCAGTTGGAAGCCCGAGGCAGCCCCAAAAGATTATTGGGGGGGGGGCACACGGGGAAGGCGAAGTCAGGTAGGAGACCTGCGCCAACTCCCCGTGCTTACCGTGGAGAGAGAGGGACCGGGCAGGCACCGTGTTATGTCGCGAGGCGCACGGTGTCCCCGGTGCGCAGGTATAGCCCGGTGCGGTGCATAGCAGCGCCTCGTATCGGCCGGGCTAGAGTGGGCATCGAGCCAGGTGCCATGAAGCCGGCTCAGCGCATCTGGTCTCCAGTGCGTCTCCTTGGGCCGGGGTACATGGCACCAGCCCTACGCATGGTGTCCCCGGTTCGCCAGCACAGCCCAGTGCGGACTATTCCACCTCGCCAGCACAGCCCAGTGTGGGCTATTCCACCTCGCCGCACTGGCCTGGCTACGGGAGCATTCAGCCAGGTAGGGTTGGGCAGGCTCGGTGCTCGAGACCTCCAGTGCGCATTCACGGTCCGGTCTATCCGGTGCCACCTCCACGCACCAGCCCTCCGGTGGCAGCCCCTCGCACCAGGCTGTTTCTCCGTCTCCTCCCTATAGGTGCTCCCGCCTGTCCAGTGCTGCCAGAGTCTTCCTCCTGCCCAGCGCTGTCAGAGTCTCCCGTCTGTCCTGAGCTGCCAGAGTCGCCCGTTTTTCCTGAGCTGCCAGAGTCGCCCGTCTGTCCTGAGCTGCCAGAGTCGCCCATCTGTCCTGAGCTGCCAGAGCCGCCCGTCTGTCCTGAGCTGCCAGAGTCGCCCGTCTGTCCTGAGCTGCCAGAGCCGCCCGTCTGTCCTGAGCTGCCAGAGCCGCCCGTCAGTCAGGAGCTGCCAGAGCCGTCCATCAGTCAGGAGCTGCCAGAGCCGTCCGTCAGCCAGGAGCTGCCAGAGCCGTCCGTCAGCCAGGAGCTGCCAGAATCGCCCGTCACTCCGGAGCTGCCGGAATCGCCCTTCACTCTGGAGCTGCCGGAGTCTCCCGCCTGTCCGGTGCTGCCGGAATCTCCCGTTCGTCCGGTGCTGCCGGAATCTCCCGTCCATTTGGGACCCATTGCTAGGGTCCCCAGTCCGAGGTCGGCGGCGAGGGTAGCCGCTTTAAAGAGGCCACGGAGTCGGTTAAGGAGGCGGAGAAAGACTATGGTGGAGTGGGGTCCACGTCCCGCGCCAGAGCCGCCACCGCAGACAGACACCCACCCAGACTCTACCCTATAGGTTCAGGTTTTGCGGCCGGAGTCCGCACCTTTGGGGGGGGATACTGTCACGTTCTGACCTTAGTTATTTTGTTATGTCTTTGTTTAGTATGGTCAGGGCGTGAGTTGGGTGGGTTGTCTATGTTCCTTTTTCTATGATTTGGGATTTCTGTGTTTGGACTGGTATGATTCTCAATCAGAGGCAGCTGTCAATCGTTGTCCCTGATTGAGAACCATACTTAGGTAGCCTGTTTGCACCATACGGGACTGTTTCGTTTGTTTCATTCTTTCACTTTGTTATTTTGTAGTGTTCAGTTTAATAAACTAAAATGGACACTTACCACGCTGCACATTGGTCCGATCTCTCCTACTCCTCCTCGTCAGAAGAAGAGGACGAGCGTTACAGATTCTAGTAATTTCTTATGAATGTTGAAAATTCTTGAAGAAAGAAAATCTTAAGCATAGTGTACGGAGCGCCGGCGCATTCCATCCCCTGGATGCTGCTACTGTCTGGAAGGTGAGTTATCATGGTCCAGTAGTACTGACAAAGTTGTTGTGAAGATGGGGAGAGGTATATCTGTTATTTAAAAAAAAAAAAGGTTATTTGTTTTTGACACAAAGATCAACTGTATTAGTTGTTCAGGCTCTGATCTTGTCCCATCTTGATACCTGTTCAGGTCTGGTCACCCTGCCATAGTTGGAATAGGTGCTCACCGCCCTCTCTGCCCTCCAGTGGATGATCGAAGATACCTCTGAACAGAGCCATGAACCCCTCATCCGAAGCCAGCTCCTCCTCTCCTCTTTCCCAGACAGCCGTAGCCCACTCCAATGCCCGCCTAGTCAGCAGAGAAATAACCGTGGCAACCTTGGACCTCTTGGTGGTGGGAGCTCCCATCTGGTGCGCAAATTTGAGGGAGCACTAGAGTAGGAAGCCACGGCATTTAGATGGAGTTCCGTCATATTTGTCTGGTAGGGACAAACAGACATCACTGACATAGGCAGACGGCTGAATGGACTGGTGTGCTAGCTCGCTGGGTCGAATGGTGGTAGAGTATCCTCCGCCAGTTGAAGGCAACGCCTCTCGGTATGTTCGAGACGTTGAAGAATGCGAAGGACCTCCTCCATGGCCGTCCCCAGTTGCGCCAGCTGGTCATGGTGCTGACAAAGTAGGTATCCCTGTTTGTTGACCATCTGGGAGATGTCCTGATTCAATGCTGCTTCCATTTGGTGAGGCAGTATTCTGTAACGGAGTCGCTGGGAGTCAAGAAGCAGGTGCAGGGGGTGAGTGTTAATAATACAAGAAACATGGAACAATACAAATCAAGAGTAGTGTTTGGACAGGAAACACATAACCAGTACTGCTTGGGGAATGAACATAGTGACAGACATAGGGGAGGTAATCAGTGAAGTGATGGAGTTCAGGTGAGTCTCATGAGGTGCAGGTGCGCGTAATGATGGTGCTAGGTGTGCGTAATGATGGTCGATGTTGAGCGCCGGAGAGGGGGAGTAGACGTGACAGTATACCAGGACTCATTTGTTGAAGATGTTAAAAAATGTATGTTGATCTGATTTGTATTAAAATTGAGAAATGTGACTAAACTGAAATGATATTACCAAAACAAGATAAATGACATATAAAAAAACTTTGGAACACCTTAAATTATATTATGGGATGAAAACCCAATTCATCTCCATCGTTTAATGAAGTTGATGAGTCATTCATAACGAAACCTTTTGATATAGACAATCATTTCTATGACTATTTCACCCGGTA
This sequence comes from Oncorhynchus mykiss, assembly GCF_057628025.1. NCBI lineage: Eukaryota > Metazoa > Chordata > Actinopteri > Salmoniformes > Salmonidae > Oncorhynchus > Oncorhynchus mykiss. The sequence goes on from NC_143042.1 coordinate 37,224,130, forward strand.
AAGTGGGCAAACCGAGAAGTGAAATGACATCATATGTGTGTAATGAAGATCTAATAATGAAAGTTTGTGTGGAAGAGGTGGAAAAACAGTTGTTATCCATCAATAATGATAAGCCACCAGGTATAGACAACCTAGATGGGAAACGGTGTTGCCACCCGCATTTGCCATGTCTTGAACCAAAGCCTGTGTGTCCACAGGCGTGGAAGGACGCTAAAGTAATTCCACAGCCTAAAAATAGTAAAGCACTCTTTGCTGGCTCTAACCGCTAATTGCTTCTTAGTAAATTGATGGAGCGAATTGTGTTTAACTTTGAACAAATACAATTATATTTTTTTAAAGAACTAGTTAACTACTGACCTTCAGCATGCATGTACAGAAGGGGACTTTAACTGCACTTAACTCAGACGACTGATGATTGGCTAAAAGAAATGGATCGTATGATTACAGTTGGAGCTGTATTGTTCGATTTCAGTGCAGCCTTTGATGTTATTGATCATAATTTGTTATTGACAAAACAAGTTGAAGAAGCTGAGGTCCTGGGAGGAACATTGGATGGTCAGTTATCCTGGTCCAGTCGTACTGACAACGTTGTTGTGAAGATGGGGAGAGGTATGTCTGTTATTTAAAAGAAGAAACAAAAAAAGGTTATTTATTTTTGACACAAATATCAACTATACTAGTTGTTCAGGCTCTGATCTTGTCCCATCTTGGTACCTGTCCAGTAATGTGTTCAGGTGCAGAAAAGACACACCTAGCTAAACTGCAACTGGCTCAAAACCAAGCAGCACGCCTTCCCATTAACTGCACACACAGAACTGGCATCAACAACATGCATCATAGTCTTTCCTGGCTGAGGAGAAATGGACTACTTCCCTTCTAGTCTTTTTAAGAAACATTTGTCTGTTGAAAATGCCTAACCACTTGTCTAATCTATTTGCATACACTTCAAACAGACATACATACCCCACCAGCCATACCACTGTGTGTTTCTTCACGGTAACCAATAAAAAAAAACAGATTTAATATGCCGCTCAGTTATGTGTAGAACCATGTCATCATGGAATGCTCTGCCACCAGAGGTTACTCAGGCAACAAAATAAGCTTTAAAAAAAACAGATAAGAAACTATTGTATCACCAACGCCTCTCCTCTTTCTAAAGATCTACTTTAACTGTACTGTACATAAGAATATGAAGATGTATATGAATCGTGTGTAAGTAGTATTTTTGTTGTCTCTTGGTGTCTTTGCTACATATCTCTTATTAACATTTTTATTTTGAATTGAATGTAATGTAATATCTTATGTAGTTCTTGTCTATTACTGTTCTGTACTTTGTCATGTATTTGTACATTTTATGTGGACCCCAGGAAGTGTATCTGCTGCATGTGCGGTAGCTAATGGGGATCCTAATAAACTAAACATGTCATGCTAATTTAAACAAGCAAAGCAGGTTTAGCTCCTCACCCTCGCATACAGTGTTGGAACAAACTGAAACATCAGAATCACATTTAGTCCTTTCATCACTAGAGCTCTAAGCACTCAGAACAAAGAACAAGTTGCATAACCTGGACGAATGATTTCTTAAAATAGCCTTCAGCGAGGTTGTGTCCCAAAATGACACCCTATTCCTTATGTGCCCTGGTCAAAAATAGTGCACTATATAGGGAATAGGGTGCCATTTGGCATGCCTGCTCTCTGTTGAGAGGGGCAGACGAGAAGTATCACCTACACTTTAAAAAAATGCTCATTTAAAAACAATGTGGGTTATTAGGTAACCCAGCGCTGGGTAAATATTGGAAAGATCACACGCTGAGTTTTTTTGACCCAGCCAGTTGGGTTGTTTGGATTAACCAAACATGGGTTAATTTAACCATCAGTTGGGCCTTTATTCACTTTCATACTGGGTTGATCCAGCAGCTGGGTATTATTAAATATAATCCACAGGTTATTTTCAAGATGCTTGGCTTATTAGGACTGTGGCTTTCAGATAGTTATTTTTGGCCACTCGTGAGAGTTAATGTCATTGCTGCTCATGTTAAGATTGTACATTGCAATGTTCCATTTTCCATGAATATTTTTGCACGTTACATGTTTTAATATAAAATTCATAACATTATTATTTACATATTGTAACAAAGTGGTAACTTTCCCAACATTTGGGATATGCATAGGCTCTTGAGGAATCCATACACTTGTGTAAGCCTCATTAAAGCCTCATTCAACCTTAACATGTGATGACAATACAACTGAACAGATGAACCGGAATGACATTTACTCATCAATGACCCAGGATGAACAACTCAACCTTGCTATATTTTAAGAAAACAACCCAACTAAGTGACCCAATGTCTGCAACTCAGCAGTTGGGTCTTCCAAACAACCCAGCATTTTTTAGAGTGTAGTAGGTCTTATTTACAGTGACTGCACACTGACACACACACACACACACATAAACACACACACACATACGCACCCCTTGACTTATTCCAGATTTTGTTGTGTTCCAGCCTGAATTCAAAATGGATTAAATAGATTTTTATTTTCTCACCCATCTACACACAATATCCCATAATGAAAAAGCGAAGACATGTTTTAAAAAACATTTATTGAAAATGAAATACAGAAATATCTTATTTACATAATTATTCACACCCCTGAGTGAATACTTGGTAGCAGCACCTTTAACAGCGATTACAGCAGTGAATCTGTCTGGGTATGTCTCTACAAGCTTTCCACACCTGGATTGTGCAACATTTGCCCATTATTATTTTCTAATTTCTTCGAGCTCTGTCAAATTGGTTGTTGATTATTGCTAGACAACCACTGACATATATTTTCAAGCAGATGTAAGTCACAACTGTAGCTCGGCCACTCAGGAACATTCACTGTCTTCTGGGTAAGCAACTCCAGTGGCCTTGCTTTTTTAGGTTATTGTCCTACTGAAAGGTGAATTAATCTGCCAGTGTCTGGGATTTTGCCTGTGCTTAGCTCCATTCAGTTTCTTTTTGATCCTGAAAAACTCCCAAGTCCTTAACAATTACAAGCATATCGATAACATGATGCAGCCACCACTATGCTTGAAAATATGGAGAGTGGTACTCAGTAATGTGTTGTATTGGATTTGCCCCAAACATAACATTTGTATTCAGGGCAAAAAGTGAATCGCTTTGACACATTTTTTTTTGCATAGCTTCTTTAGTGCCTTGTTGCAAACAGGATGCATGTTTTAAAATAGTTGTATTCGATACAGGCTTCCTTCTTTTCCCTCTATCAATTAGGTTAGTATTGTGGAGTAACTACAATGTTGCTGATCCATCTTCAGTTTTCTCCTATCACAGCCATTTAACTCTGCAACTGTTTTAAAGACACCATTGGCCTCATGGTGAAATGCCTGAGCGGTTTTGTTCCTCTCCGGCAACTGAGTAAGGAAGGACGCTTTTATCGTTGTAGTCACTCTGTGTATTGATACACCATCCAAAGGGTATTATGGGGTATTGTGTGTAGATGGGTGAGAGAAAAAATATAACACAATATGGAATCGTTTAAAAAAAAACAATTTTTTTCAGAATCTCTCACCATCTCTTACTCAATTTTAGACATACAGTACACACATCCGACCTGGGTTAACTATAGGTTTAACTATGCTTTATGGAAAAGTAACTATTTCACCCGGGGAACAAATAGCTACTTTGGAGGTGACTACAACTATACAGATCCCCAGAAATGATTACTTTTTAAAACGATTTGAATACAGATCCCCAAAAAGGATTACTTTTTAAAAACTATTTGAATACAGATCTCAGAAAGTAACTACTTTTCAAAACTATTTGAATACAGATCTCAGAAAGTAACTACATCTTCCTGAGGACATGCAAACTAACGTGATTTTTCACCTTGGCTGTAGTTGATTCAAGAAGGCAGTTTTGGAATATTTAGTTTCTATTTGAAACTTAATATCCATATTTTGGTACTGCTTGCATTCTCAGTAACAATAATTATTTTTTTTATCCCAGGCCCCCGTCCCCGCAGGAGGCCATTTGCCTTTTGGTAGGCAACTGACTTGCCTAGTTAAACAAAGGTTAAATTAAAAAATCATAAATAAAAAAACATTAAACTGTTATTGTGCCTGTAATAAAACTGTAAATACTTTTGAACCAAGGTTTTATTAGCATGTTGTTACATGATACTTTGGAAATTGCATTTTAATTGTATAACAACGAGCGGGGCGATTTTGTAACTTCTGTACACAATAGGAATAATGACTGTTCCTTAATCCACTTATGTAATAACTTGGTTGTTATGCAATTACAAAGTCCTCTATAACTACAATGATGTTATTGTAATAATCACAAAGTTACTATACATGTACAGTATGAGAACTTTATGTCAAGCGTTACTGTATTACCTTATGTCTCACTCATTATGAAAATATATTTGTTAGTCATTTTGAAGCTGCGTAAATGGTCTACTCTAATGTCGAGGGGATTCCATGACCCTCATGTATTTAATTCTAGGCTATAGGCTATATTAAGACTCACATCTTAAAGCCCTCAAAACCATGTGCTTACGCTCATATATTTAGACTAATTCAACTAACTGTTGTAGTTTTTGGTTCTTCATAAAATATTTGGCAGCCATCAAATAAATATAGCGATTTTTACTTCTTATACTTGTTCCTGTCATCAGCCGTAGCTGATGGTAGCCCAGTATATAAACTATATTCGACAACCTCAAGGATTTGAAAAGTTTTTTTTTTTTTTTTCAAATAAACTGAAAAAGACAACTATTTTCTGCTCAGGTCTGATAGACAAACACACACACACACACACAGCGTATAATCAAGGATACAAAGAGCAGCATGTCAGCAAATCCAAAGATACCAGCTGGAAACATAAGAAATGCATTCAAAGTGTGCATGGTGTGTGTAGTCTGTGTGTGCAATGACAAGGTCATAGTGGAATTTCATCACCCTGAAGTCAGAAAAATTCACTCCACAAGAGGTGCAAGTGAACATGCTACACTTAGACTCAGGTTGCACCTTGAGGAAGACCTATGAGTGAGAGGGAGAGACAGTGTAGTACTACTTTGCTGTGTGTTTTTTGGGGGGATATGGTGGTGTACTGTATGGCGAAAAGGTGGGTCGAGGAACAGCTGATTGCTTGAATATGGGGGAGGACGGTTTGGGTATATGGAACAGGCTGAACTGAAGGAAGAAAACAAGCTCAGGAAATAGTGGTGGAGAGAAGAGTTAGTGCGGTAAAGGGGCGGTCCTACTGTACTCAAATGAAGGGATATGTATATTTACCCAATATCTTGCTCACTGCTGAGTCAAACCAAAGCAGCAAGGATACAGCTCGTGTCTGAAGACCAGAAAGGACATTTTTATTGAGGGTCGATTTTGGGATAGGAAGACACAGCCGTGTGGTTTTCAACCAGTTTTGTTTGTGAGTAAAAAAAAAAAAAAGGATGCTTTAGTCGGGTCTCTCGAGCTCTCGCCTGGAAAAAAGGAAGAAGTGACCGCTATTGTTTTGTGACAGGAGGTTTCTTTCGCAGTATGTCACTGGAACACGCAATTCTTGTTCACTAAATGTACTATTGAATACGTGTAACTTGTTTGCTTAGACGTGTTTAATAAGACGTCAAATAGTGAAAATATATTATAGCACAATGAAATCACAAATGTGCTAGTCGCATTACCGGTCAAACGAGATAGAAAGCTATCTCATCTAATGTTTTGTTGTGGTTGCCCGCAGCGCAAACTAGGCATATGTGTTTTTATTTTACAAAATTCGTTAGTGCGCAAGCAGCGCACGAGTGCCACATTATAAATACAAATACATTGGTATTCTGGACAACAGAAACATGATGATGATACAGAGCTAAAAACAAAGTTTACATAAAGTGTAAGTGCACTGACTTTTTGTATATATAAATTAACCATTTGTGTAGTGCGGTGCCCATAACATCTGAAATCTCCATTCGATTTTTTAAGGGTTGAATAGCTATACCAGTATACAGCAACAAGTCAAAATAACTTGTATCCGATCATCTTCGACAACTTTGGGTGAAGTGTGTTGTGCTGTCTTACCAACGCGCAAATTGAGCCCCTGCGTCCAAGCGCTCTTTAGCTGTCAACTGAGAGCGACCGCAGGCACAGCTGCAGCAGCAAGTGTCAACGAGGACTGAACAACTCTTATCGACAAAATGACTGACGGACCAAGGCAACGAGGATGTTCAGCGGCGTCTGGCGGGGATGCTGGCCCCGAGTCCGGGAAAGAGTCCGGAGAAGGAGGGGTGACTCTGAAGAAAGAGATCGGTCTTGTGAGCGCGTGCGGAATTATTGTTGGTAAGTAAAAATAAAAAAAATGGGTATAGATAATGTCCTAATTTTGATGTATATTTGCAAAGGTTTGATTGTGTGTGAATTATGAATAGGCCTAGTAGAAAATGTAACTGACCACTGCTGCTCAGGTTTGCTGAGAGTTGGTTTGCAGTCGGGTTTATATAGTGAGTTCACAAAGACTAGAACAAGGTTTGGGTTAAGTAGCATAAGGTCACCTACTCTATTACTAGTTATGGATCACTTTCAACTTAAAATGTAGGCTTTTAAGCTTCTAATTAAGGCTAATTATCATTGATGCCTATTGCATCACTTCAGCAGTTGACAGTCATTCTTTATCTCTCTGTGAGGTGGTTTGAAACTCTCTTTGATCTTCAGCGCAAACCGAAACTGTCACGACATTATCCCCATCATTACTGTAAATGAAGATGACTGAACTGACCTTTTTTGTAAATGCAAGTTATTTACACCCATGTTACCAGTAGAATTGGAAACCCGATGTAACCAGCGAACTACTCTATGTATAATTTCTAAATCTGAACATTAATCTGATCACCAGAGCTACACCTTGGCTTTTTTCCACATTTTGTTTGGTTACAGCCTTATTCTAAAACCTATTTAACATATTTTCCTCATCAATCTACACACACTACCCCATAATGACAACGTTTTTTTTTAGAAATGTTTGCTAATTAATTTTTTTTGTTTATTAAAAAAACGGAAACATTACATTTACATACATTACAGTCAACAGTTTGGACACACCTAATCATTCAAGGGGTTTTTCTTTATTTGTCATTTACTACATTGTAGAATACTAGTGAAGACATCAACACTATGAAATAACACATATGGAATCATGTAGTAACCAAAAAAGTGTTAAATTATTCAAAATGAATCTTCAAAGTAGGTACCCTTTCTCCTTGATGACAGCTTTCTACACTCTTGGCATTCTCTCAACCAGCTTCACCTGGAATGCTTTTCCAATAGTCTTGAAGGAGTTCCCACATATGCTGAGCACTTGTTGGCTGCATTTCCTTCACTCTGGGAATCCAACTCATCACAAGCCATCTCAATTGGTTTGAGGTCAGGTGATTCTGGAGGCCAGGTCATCTGATGCAGCACTCCATCACTCTCCTTCTTGGTCAAATAGCCCTTAAACAGCCAGGAGGTGTGTTGGTTCATTGTCCTGTTGAAAATCACATGATAGTCCCACTGAGTGCAAACCAGATGGGATGGCGTATCGCTGCAGAATGCTGTGGTAGCCATGCTGGTTAAGTGTGCCTTGAATTCAAAATAAATCACAGACAGTGTCACCAGCAAAGCACCCCGCACACCATCACACCTCCTCCTTCATGCTTCACGGTGGGAACCACACATGCAGAGATCATCCATTCACCTACTCTGCATCTCACAAAGACACGGCGGTTGGAACCAAAAATCTCAAATTTAGACTGTTCAGATCAAAGGACAGATTTCCACCTGTCTAATGTCCATTGCTCGTGTTTCTTGGCCCAAGCAAGTATCTTCTTCTTATTGGTGTCCTTTAGTAGTGGCTTCTTTTCAGCAATTCAACCATGTTTCACGCAGTCTCCTCTAAACAGTTGATGTTGAGATGTGTCTGTTACTTGAACTCCGTGAAGTATTTACTTCGGCTGCAATTTCTGAGGCTGGTAACTCTAATGAATTTATCCTCTGCGGCTGAGGTAACTCTGGGTCTTCCTTTTCTGTGGCAGTCCTCATGAGAGCCAGTTTCATCATAGAGCATAATGGGTTTTGCGACTGCACTTGAAGAAACTTTAAAAGTTCTTGCCATTTTGACTGACCTTCATATCTTAAAGTAATGATGGACTGTCATTTCTCTTTGCTTAGTTGAGCTCTTCTTGCCATAATATGGACTTGGTCTTTTACCAAATAGGGCTATCTTCTGTATACCACCCCTACCTTGTCACAACACAACTGATTGGCTCAAACGCTTTAAGAAGGAAAGAAATTTCACAAATTAACTTATAACAAGGCACACCTGTTAATTGAAATGCATTCCAGGTGACTACCTCATGAAGGTTCAATTCTTGGGCCGACTCTTTTCTCTGTATATATCAATGATGTCGCTCTTGCTGCTGGTGATTCTCTGATCCACCTCTACGCAGACAACACCATTCTGTAGACATCTGGCCCTTCTTTGGACATTGTGCTAACAAACCTCTAAATGAGCTTCAACGCCTTACAACACTCCTTCCGTGGCCTCCAACTGCTTTTAAATGCAAGTAAAACTAAGTGTAGGCTCTTCAACCGATTGCTGCCCGCACCCTCCCGCCCGACTAGCATCACTACTTTACGCTACTGCTACTCTCTGTTCATCATATAGGCATAGTCACTTTACCATATCTACACATACTACCTCAGTCACCCCGACTAACCGGTGTCTGTATGTAGCTTCGCTACTTTTATAGCCTCGCTACTGTATATAGCCTCGCTACTGTTATTTTTCACTGTCTTTTTACTGTTGTTTTTATTTCTTTAAATCAAATCAAATCAAATGTATTTATATAGCCCTTCGTAAATCATCTGATATCTCAAAGTGCTGTACAGAAACCCAGCCTAAAACCTCAAACAGCAAGCAATGCAGGTGTAGAAGCATGGTGGCTAGGAAAAACTCCCTAGAAAGGCCAAAACCTAGGAAGAAACCTAGAGAGGAACCAGGCTATGTGGGGTGGCCAGTCCTCTTCTGGCTGTGCCGGGTGGAGATTATAACAGAACATGGCCAAGATGTTCAAATGTTCATAAATGACCAGCATGGTCAAATAATAATAATCACAGGCAGAACAGTTGAAACTGGAGCAGCAGCACGGCCAGGCGGACTGGGGACCGCAAGGAGTCATCATGCCCGGTAGTCTTGAGGCATGGTCCTAGGGCTCAGGTCCCCGAGAGAGAGAAAAAAAGAGAGAAAGAGAGAATTAGAGAGAGCATACTTAAATTCACACAGGACACCGGATAGGACAGGAGAAGTACTCCAGATATAACAAACTGACCCTAGCCCCCCGACACATAAACTACTGCAGCATAAATACTGGAGGCTGGGACAGGAGGGGTCAGGAGACACTGTCTCCAAAAGCTTTCAATTAGGATTTTAGCTGCAGATTTGAATACAACATTCTAGGTATTGGGAGGCACAGTAACTGTACACTAGTGGAAAGTTATTAATTATGGCCAACTTGTTTGAACATTAACAAAATAATTGTGTTAATTAAGACTTACCTATTGTTCACATAATACCTTTTTTGCACTATTGGTTAGAGCCTGTAAGTAAGCATTTCACTGTAAGGTCTACACCTGTTGTATTCGGCGCAAGTGACAAATAAACTTTGATTTGATTTGACTACCCTGGACGGTTCTGACCTAGAGTATGTGGACTATAAATATCTATAATATGTGAACTATAAATATCTAGGTGTCTGGTTAGACTGTAAACTCTCCTTCCAGACTCATATTAAGCATCTCCAATCCAAAATGAAATCTAGAATCGGCTTCCTATTCCGCAACAAAGCCTCCTTCACTCATGCCGCCAAACATACCCTCGTAATACTGACTACCCTACCGATCCTTGACTTCGGCGATGTCATTTACAAAATATCCCCCAACACTATACTCAGCAAACTGGATGTAATCTATCACAGTGCCATCCGTTTTATCACCAAGCCCCATATACTACCCACCACTGCGACCTCTATGCTCTCGTTGGCTGGCCCTCACTACATATCCGTCGCCAAACCCACTGGCTCCAGGTCATCTATAAGTCTTTGCTAGGTAAAGCTTTGTCTTATCTCAGCTCACTGGTCACCATAGCAACACCCACCTGTAGCAAGCGCTCCAGCAGGTATATTGCACTGGTCGTCTTTTGCACCCCAGTATCTCTACTTGCACATCATTATCTGCACATATATCACTCCAGTATTAATGCTACATTTTAATTATTTTCGCCTCTATGGCCTATTTATTGCCTTACCTCCCTACTCTTCTACATTTTTACACACTGCACATAGATCTTTCTTTTTTTCTTTTATTTTGTGTTATTTACTGTACGTTTGTTGATGTGTAACTCTGTGTTGTAGTTTTTGTAGCTTTGCTTTATCTTGGGCAGGTCGCAGTTGTAAATGAGAACTTGTTCTCAACTGGCCTACCTGGTTAAATAAAGGTGAAATCATTTTATTTGTTATTTTTATTTACACCATAGCAAAAGGTTTTGCAACATAATACAAAAAGGGCCGTTTCTTATTGGATAGGTTCAGACAGTGCCCCTCCCTGTTTTCTTCTGTTCGTTTGGTGCCAAATGAAAATGACCCTGATCTCTCCTCCTATCTCACGTGAGAGGCCTTATCGTCAGATTACTGAACTCAAACTGCCATGTTCAAACTCTTCCCTTTGTTCTCTGTCTGCTTCGCTGAGTTTCCTCAAAGTGAGCTGAGTGAGTTCTTTATGACTTTAAGGTACACCTATTTTCCTTCAAGTCCACCTCCACCCCCTTCTTCAGCACCCCCTCTCCCCTCCTCCACGCAAAGCTGGGATCAGAAGTGAACTTTTGCAGATTTGGAGGAACTAAGATTCCCAAGGTGATACTGCTGTTTCATTAGCTGAGCTGGCTTAGCTTTTGTAGCCTGTGAGGCCTCCATGGCTTCTATTCATAGCGTTTATGGTAGTGCGCTATATGGTTGGTTATAAGTAGTGCACTATATCAGTATAGGTAGTGCACTGTGGGTGTCATTTCAGACATAGTTAGGGTGACAGTAAGGGAAATCATCATCATCTCTATGGTGAGGTTGGTGTGTTTTGGACTGGGATGAAAGGGGAAGGAAACGGGCAGGTGGGTGAGGACTGAGGAGAGTGAGGTGGGTGAGGTGGGTGAGGTGGGCGAGGAGGGTGAAGACTCAGGTGTGTGAGGAGGGTGAAGACTGGGGTGGGTGAGGAGGGTGTGTGTGTGTGTGTGTGTGTGTGTGTGTGTGTGTCCTCGGAGAGGTTGGACAGTGTCCAAGCAGTAGTTGGCCCCGATCCTAAACTCAACCATTAATGGGGAAAATGCAAAGCTACCAACAAGCTCTCACTACAGAATTAGACGTTCATCCACGTTCTCCAAACGTAAAATTTGAAAGCGTTTTTTGTTGTTGTTCCTGCTGCTCTGTATTGTTCTATTTCTCCGAACATCAAATGTAGAAGTTAAGGGTAAAGTTCAGGCAGTCATTCCAAATGTTTAAAGCAAGGGTTAAGGTTTTGGATAGGGTCAAATAAAAATACAGAACAGTGTCCACGACCGAACACGCAACCTTCTGATCCAGAGTCATGGGATGACGCGACGCCCGTCCACAACACCCTAGCAAAACCCAAGCCCACTTGATGGTGATAGTGCTCACTGTTGCCACTAGTGGCCGATTTCGAAGGCATTTCCTGAAGTCCTCATGGTTAGACATCCAACTTTGACACCAATCATCAGCGATCTCCCCGAAACTACACTGTAGTAGTACACTGCTGCTGACACTATGTATCATTACATTTCATGTGCAAAAGCCTGAGTAGGCACTACACTGCACAGCACATTGTTCCTGAAAAGGGGATCAGAAAGCTGAAGTAGTCAATGGTTGCGTCCCAAATGGGACCCTATTCCAAATGAAGTAGTGCACTATGTAGGGAATAGGGTGCATTTGGGGTGCAACCATTGTCCGAGTAAGTAAGCCTCGTCCATGACTTGAACGGCTTTGTCTGAGCTTTAGGCCTACTACCGTAGCTTCGTTTTAAGGCCAGTGATGTTTTGGCTATATTCTCCTGGAGATTACACACATTGGGTTTGGCTCTTACCTGCTCTGGTGCTTCCAGAGATGATCCACCCTTTTCAAAACGTGTGCGGTTGCACACTCCCCGTCATAGATTTAACAATGGCGGAAACTACCTCCAGCCAACGTTTGCACCAATCCTACACTTTTAAATCCATCACGGGAGTGTGCAAGTGCCCACTTTGGAGAAGGGTGGAGAATCGCAGCCCTGGCATCAGAGGTAGGACGAGAGGAGGGAAAGAGGGAAGAGGAGAGAGGAAAAACCACCCGTTCTGGAGCATTATGTCAGAGTGTGTTTCTTTCTCGTACAGTTCACACAAAGGGGACCAGGGGGAAAGTGAGAACAGGAAGCAGGAAGTGGAAGCAGGTAGACAGAGAGAACAAGAAATGTGTGTGGGTGCGTATGTGTGTGAGTGAGTGTGTGTGTGCATGGTTGTGTGTGCATCAGGGGTGTTCCTTTCCGGTACAATTCACACAAAGGGGAAGCAGGGCAAAAGTGAGAACAGGAACAGGAAACACCGTGCGCGAAGTGTTCCACTTCAGTCAGCACCCTTCACTCTCACACACAGACACACACACAGTCTGAATAAGGAAACTAGAAGCTCATCCCACAGATAAGGTGTACCGTAGTTTAGCCAGTCTAAACCAGTCTCTTTTACACTGCTCTCACCAGCTCACCAGTGACAATACAACCTAACCCAGTATCCTCATTGTCTTATCATCAGTGTTACACACAAAGTTGCTGAACTGATGCATTATAAAGCAGACACAGTCACTGCTCATACAGCAGAGTACCAAAGACCACGGGAGTCAGCTTTCTTGGAGCAGTCACTTGCTTTTGTCGAGGTTGAGATTTATTGTGCTTTTACCTTTCACCCACTAAGGTAACCTTGCTAAGGAATAATACAGGAGAGGGGTTTAGGCTAGACACTGCACATGTGATATGTACATACAGTACCAGTCAAAAGTTTGGACACACCTACTCATTCAAAGGTTTTTCTTCATTTTTACTATTTTCTACATTGTAGAATAGTAGTGAAGACGTCAACACTATGAAATAACACATAAGGAATCATGTAGTAACCAAAAAAAAGTGTTAAACATATCAAAATATATTTTATATTTGTGATTCTTTAATGTAGCCACCTTGATGAAAGCTTTGGTCAAAGCTTTGGCATTCTCTCAACCAGCTTCACCTGGAATGCTTTTCCAGTTCTAATGAGTTCCCACATATGCTGAGCAATTGTTGGCTACTTTTCTGTCACTGCTGTCTAACTCATCCCAAACCTTCTCAGTTGGGTTGCGGTCAGGTGATTGTGGAGGCCAGGTCATCTGATGCAGCACTCCAACACTCTCCTTCTTGGTCAAATAGCCCTTACACAACCTGGAGGTGTGTTGGGTCATTGTCCTGTTGAAAAATAAATGATAGTCCTACAAACACGCAAAACAGATGGGATGGCGTAGTGCTGCAGAATGCTGTGGTAGCCATTCTGGTTAAGTGTGCCTTGAATTCTAAATAAATCACAGACAGTGTCACCAGCAAAGCACCATTACACCATCACACCTCCTCCTCAATGCTTTACGGTGGGAACCACAAATACAGAGATCATCCGTTCACCTGCTCTGCGTCTCACAAAGACTCGGCGGGGTCGGAATCAAAAATCGCAAATTTGGACTCATCATACCAAAGGACAGATTTACAACGATCTAATGTCCACTGCTCGTGTTTCTTGGCCCAAGCAAGTCTCTTCTTCTTATTGGTGTCATGAAGGCCTGATTCACGCTGTCTCCTCTGAACAGTTGATGTTGAGATGTGTCTGTTACTGGAACTCTGTGAAGCATTTATTTGGGTTGCAATTTATGAGGCTGGTAACTCTAATGAACTTGTCCTCTGCAGCAGAGGTAACTCTGGGTCTTCCTTTCCTGTGGCGGTCCTCATGAGAGACAGTTTCATCACAGCTCTTGATGGTTTTTGTGACTGCAATTTAACCTTTATTTTAATTGAACCTTTATTTAACTAGGCAAATCAGTTAAGAAGACATTCTTATTTACAATGACGGGCTACTCCGGCCAAACCCTAACGCTGCTGGGAAAATTGTGCACCACCCTATGGAACTCCCAATCAAGGACAATTGTCATACAGCCTGGAATCAAACCAGGGTCTGTAGTGACGCCGCTAGCACTGAGATTCAGTGCCTTTAGACCGCTGCAACACTCGGGAGCCCACTTGAAGAGACTTTCAAAGTTCTTGACATTTTCTAGATTGACTGAATTTCATGTCATAAACTGCTGTTTCTCTTTGCTTATTTGAGCTGTTCTTGCCGTAATATGGACTTGGTCTTTTACCAAATAGGGCTATATTCTGTATACCACCCCAACCATGTCACAGCACAACTGACTGGCTCAAACGATTTAAGAAGGTAAGAAATTCCACAAATTAACTTTTAACAAGGCACACCTATTAATCAATCAATCAAATGTATTTATAAAGCCCTCATGACTACCTCATGAAGCTGGTTGAGAGAATGACAAGAGTGTGCAAAGCTTTCATCAAGGCAAAAGGGTGGCTACATTGAAGAATCTAAAATCTTAAATACATTTAGATTTGTTTAACACTTTTTTTGGTTACTACATGATTCCATGTGTGTTATTTCAAAGTTTGTAGAAAATAGTAAAAAAATCAATAAAAACCCTTGAATGAGTAGGTGTGTCCAAACTTTTGACTGGTACTGCACGTGTAGAGAAATGTTGAAGTGAAAGAGAACATATGTGTGTTAAAACACGCGCGCGTACACACACACACACACAGAGACACGCAACCCCTTGTCAAACTACACCACTAGCACATTTAAATCTCAAACAGATCTGTATCAATATCTTTGACTTTGAACTTTAAATTCTCCACACTCAGATCCGACTGCAAGCTCTAACATATAACCTTTGGCCCTGAAGCCCTATTGGCTGTCAATGTTTATGAGCCAATCAGTCAGCTTTCTGATTCTCAACCCCTGACCTCTGATCCCTACTGCTTTGTCAGATCTTTGATGGGGCGCGAGTAGTGAACCTGTCTGAACCAGAAACACACACGCATACAGGCACACACGCAGTCTCTTTCATGTTTCCTTGCTCTATAAACTGACTGACAGTCTGATGCTTATAGAGGTTGTCAGGGCATTGTTCTGATGTTCAGATGTAGTGTTGGCTCCTCCCTAGTACACACTCATACACACGGGCCTCTCGTTCCTCATTGTACTCTGTAACCCCCCCCCCCCTCTCTCTCTCTCTCTCTCTCTCTCTCCCTCAGTCTCTCTCTCCATGACTCCTCATCCTCAGTGCTAACTCAGCACATTGCGTTCCCACTCTGTCTGCTGGAGGGTCTGCTCATTGCTTTTAAAACAAAATTTTCTCTCTCTCTGTCTCTCTGTTTATCTCTCTATGTCTCGCTGTCTCTCTCTCGCTCTCTGTCTGTCTCTCTCCTTCGTCCAATTTTCTCTCTGACACCATTCTTTTTCCCTCTCATCCATTTTGCACTACACCAATGTTAATCTCCCATTGTTCTGTTTTTCTCTCCTCCTCTTTCCACACACTCTCATTAGAACTGAGAGGCGGAGCAATGAGGGGCCTTAACGGCCTCTGGTGCAAAGCTTATTCTTCCCCATGGGTATGGTAACACAGTATTCCCACTGGGCACAGATGTCAATTCAATGTATATTCCGCATTGGTTTAACGTCCTTTTATTGAAATGACGTGTGAACAATGTTGATTCAACCAGTGTGTGCCCAGTGGGTGGTCTCTCAGTGATATAGGAATACCTTCCTAATATTTAGTTGCGCCCCCATTGCACCCCCAGAGTTCTTGGCACAAACCAGTGCGCCTGACACCTACTACCACACCCCATTCAAAGGCACTTAAATCTTTTGTCTTGCCCATTCACCCTCTGAATGGCACACCTATATAATCCATTTCTCAACTGTCTCATGGCTTAAAAATCCTTCTTTAACCGGTCTCCTCCCCTTTGTCTACACTGATTGAAGTGGATTTATCAAATCAAATCAAATTTTATTTGTCACACGTGCCGAATACAAGTGTAGACCTTACCATGAACTCCTTACTTACAAGCCCTTAACCGACAGTGCAGTTCAAGAAGAGTTAAGAAAATATTGACCAAATAAACGAAAGTAAAAAATAATAAAAGGTGTGGCGCAGTGGTTAAGGGCACTGTACTGCAGCGCCAGCTGTGCCATCAGAGACTCTGGGCCCAGGCTCTGTCGAAACCGGCCGCTACCGGGAGGTCCGTGGGGCAACACACAATTGGCCTAGCGTCGTCCGGGTTAGGGAGGGCTTGGCCAGTAGGGATGTCACTGTCTCATCACGCACCAGCGACTCCTGTGGCGGGCCGGGTGCAGTGCGCGCTAACCAACAGTGTTTCCTCCAACACATTGGTGTGGCTGGCTTCCGGGTTGGCTGTGCGCTGTGTTAAGAAGCAGTGCGGCTTGGTTGGGTCATTAACAGCGAGGACGCATGACTTTCAACCTTCATCTCTCCCAAGCTCGTACGGTAATTGTAGCGATGAGACAAGATAGTAGCTACTAAAACAACTGGATACCATGAAAAAGGGGTAAAAAAAATTAAAACATATATTTTTTTATTTTAAAGTAACACAATAATATAACAATCCCCATTAACAGCGAGTAGCAGCAGTAATTAACAGCGAGTAGCAGCAGTAATTAACAGCGAGTAGCAGCAGTGATTTATTGTTCAGCAGTCTTATGGTTTGGGGGTAGAAGCTGTTCAGAAGCCTCTAGGTCCACCTAGACTTGGCACTCCGGTACTGCTTACCATGCGGTAGCAGAGAGAACAGTCTATGACTTGGGTGACTGGAGTCTCTGACAATTTTATGGGCTTTCCTCTGACACCGCCTATTATATAGGTCCTGGATGACAGGAAGCTTGGCCCCAGTGATGTACTGGGCCGTACCTCTGTAGCGTCTTAAGGTCAGATGCCAAGCAGTTGCCATACCAGGCGGTGATCCGACCAGTGGTGCTCTCGATGCTCTCGATGGTGCCGCTGTAGAACTTTTTGAGGATCTGGGGACCCATGCCAAATCTTTTCAGTCTCCTGAGGGGGAAAAGTTTATGTCTTGCCCTCTTCATGACTATATTGGTGTGTTTGGACCATGATAGTTTGTTGGTGATGTGGACACCAAGGATCTTGAAACTCTCTACCCACTTTACTACAGCCCCGTCGATGTTAATGGGGGCCTGTTTGGCCCGCCTTTTCCTCTTGTCCACAATCTGCTCCTTTGTCTTGCTCACATTGAGGGAGAGGTTGTTGTCTTGGTACCACACTGCCAGTTCTTTGACCTCATCCCTATAGGCTGTCTCATCGTTGTCAGTGATCAGGCCTACCACTGTTGTGTCGTCAGCAAACGTAATGATGGTGTTGGAGTCGTGTTTGGCCTCGCAGTCGTGGGTGAACAGAGAGTACAGGAGAGGACTAAGTACACACCCCTGAGGTGCCCCATTGTTGAGGATCAGAGTGGCAGATGTGTTGTTGCCTACCCTTACCACCTGGGGGCGAACAGTCAGGAAGTCCAGGATCCAGTTGCAGAGGGAGGTGTTTAGTCCCAGGGTCCTTAGCTTAGTGATGAGCTTCATGGGCACTATGGTGTTGAACGCTGAGCTGTAGTCAATGAACAGCATTCTAACATAGGTGTTCCTTTTGTCCAGTTGGGAAAGGGAAGTGTGGAGTATGATTGAGATTGCGTCATCTGTGGATCTGTTGGGGCAGTAAGTGAATTGGAGTGGTACTAGGGTATCCGGGAGGATTCTGTTGATGTGAGCCATGACCAGCCTTTCAAAGCATTTCATGGCTACCGACGTGAGTGCTATGGGGTGGTAATCATTTAGGCAGGTTACCTTCGTGGTCTGCTTGAAACATGTAGGTATTACAGACTCGATCAGGGAGAGGTTGAATGTCAGTGAAGACACTTGCCAGTTGGTCTGTGCATGCTTTGAGGACATGTCCTGGTAATTTGTCTGGCCCTGCGGCTTTGTGAATGTTGACCTGTTTAAAGGTCTTGCTCACATCAGCTACCGAAAGCGTTATCACACCGTCATCCAGAACAGCTGGTGCTCTCGTGCATGCTTCAGTGTTGCTTGCCTCAAAGCGAGTATAAAATGCATTTAGCTCGTCTGGTAGGCTCACGTCGCTGGGCAGCTCGTGTGTGTGTTTCCCTTTGTCATCCGTAATAGTTTTCAAGCCCTGCCACATCCGACAATTGTCAGAGCCGGTGTAGTAGGATTCAATCTTAATCCTGTATTGATGCTTGTCTTGTTAGATGGTCCGTCTGAGGGCATAGCGGGATTTCTTATATATGTCCGGATTAGTGTCCCGCTCCTTGAAAGCGGAAGCTCTAGCCTTTAGCTGGATGCAGATGTTGCCTGTAATCCATGGCTTCTGGTTGGGATATGTACGTAGGTCACTGTGGGGACGACATCGTTGTTGCACTTATTGATGAAGCCGATGACTGAGGTGGTATACTCATCAATGCCATTGGTCTGTGCTAGCAAAACAGTCCTGTAGCGAAACATCCTCGTCATCTGACTACTTCCGTATTGAGCGAGTCACAGGTATTTCCTGCTTTAGTTTTTGATTGTAAGCAAGAATCAGGAGGATAGAATTATCGTCATATTTGCCAAATGGAGGGTGGGGGAGAACTTTGTATGCATCTCTGTGTGTTTGAGTAAAGATGGTCTAGAGTTTTTTTCACCTCTGGTTGCACATGTGACATACAGGTAAAAATGTAGTAAAACTGATTTAAGTTTGCCTGCATTGAAGTCTCCGGCCACTAGGAGCGCCGCTTCTGGATGAGCATTTTCTTGTTTTGCTTATGGCCTTATAGAGTTGGTTGAGTGCGGTCTTAGTGCCAGCATCGGTCTATGGTGGCAAATAGACAGCTACGAATAATATAGATGAGAACTCTCTTGGTAGATAGTGTGGTCTACAGCTTATCATAAGGTACTCTACCTCAGGTGAGCAATACCTCGAGACTTCTTTAATATTAGACATCGCGCACCAGCTGTTATTGACAAAAAGACACACACACCCCCCCACCCCTCGTCTTCCTTCGTCTTTTCTTCACGCAAATGACGGGGATTTGGGCCTGTTCCAGGGAGAGCAGTATATCCTTCTCGTTGGACTCGTTAAAGGAAAAAGCTTCTTCCAGTTCGTGGTTAGTAACCACTGTTCTGATGTCCAGAAGTTATTTTCGGTCATAAGAGATGGTGGTAGCAACATTATGTACAAAATAAGTAAAAACTAACAAAATAGCACAGGGGGTTAGGAGCATGTAAAACGTCAGCCATCGTTAAGGGATCATAGCTTTCACCTGGATTCACCTGGTCAGTCTATGTCATGGAAGGAGCAGGGGTTCCAAATGTTTTGTATATTCAGTGTAGATTACACTCATGGTTGGAATAGGGATTCTGTAGGAGATGGAACTGTGCTTTTGTTGCATATATTGATTAGAATCCCTCTCCATTGTGTTCACTCTGTTCCACTCCCCCCAATTGAGCTCCTGATTGCATTCTCTGACAGATGCTGGTGTCCCGTCGATAACGGTCCCCTCTCCCCTCATCATGAGCTGGTGGAACAGATTTTTTTATTTAATTCATTTAACATTTATTTAGCCAAGCAAGTCAGATGTTCTCTCACTTAAAATGTTCCAACCCCCCTTCAGCTCTTCCAGCTTATGAATGACACTGGTGTCACACTAATAATCGTTCCCCTTTCTCTTCAGTGTTTCAAATAACTGTTTGTGTCACATGAATAACCATCCCCCTCTTCTTCTCTCTATCCCAGGTAATATCATCGGCTCTGGGATCTTTGTCAGCCCTAAGGGCGTGATGGAGAATGCTAGCTCAGTGGGTCTGGCACTGATCGTGTGGATTGTCACCGGCATAATCACGGCCATCGGAGCACTGTGCTACGCCGAGCTGGGTGTCACTATCCCCAAGTCAGGGGGAGACTATTCATACGTCAAGGACATCTTCGGAGGACTGGCAGGGTGAGTGACTAGAGCTGTGGTGTTTGGTGACCTTTAATCCACAGCATACAGTACCAGTCAAAAGTTTGGACACACCTACTCATTCCAGGGTTTTCATTTATTTTTACTATTTTCTACATTGTAGAATAATAGTGAAGACATCAAAAATATATTTTAGATACTTCAAAGTAGCCACCCTTTGCCTTGATGACAGCTTTGCACACTCTTGGCATTTTCTCAACCAGCTTCATGAGGTAGTCACCTGGAAAGCATTTCAATTAACAGGTGTGCCTTGTTATAAGTTAATTTGTGGAATTTCTTTCCTTCTTAATGTGTTTGAGCCAATCAGTTGTTTTGTAACAAGTTAGGATTGGTATACAGAAGGTAAAAGTCCATATTGTGGCAAGAACAGCTCAAATGAGCAAAGAGAAACGACAGTCCATTATTACTTTAAGACATGAAGGTCAGTCAATCCGGAAAATGTCAAGAACTTTGAAAGTTTCTTCCAATGCAGTCACAAAAACCATCAAGCGCTACGATGAAACTGTCTCTCATGAGGACCACCACAAGAAAGGAAGAGAATTACCTCTGCAGCAGAGGACAAGTTCATTAGAGTTACCAGCCTCAGAAATTGCAGCCCAAATAAATGCTTCACAAAGTTCAAGTAACAGACACATCTCAACATCAACTGTTCAGAGGAGACTGCGTGAATCAGACCTTCATGGTTCAGAAGAGACTTGCTTGGGCCAAGAAACACGAACAATGGACATTAGACCAGTGGAAAAATGTCCTTTGGTCTGATGAGTCCAAATTTGAGATGTTTGGTTCCAACCGCCGTGTCTTTGTGAGACGCAGAGTAGGTGAATGTATGATCTCTGCATGTGTGGTTCCTACCGTGAAGCATGGAGGAGGAGGTCTCTCTCTCTCTCTCTCTTTCTCTCTCTCTCTCTCTCTCTCTCTCTCTCTCTCTCTCTCTCTCTCTCTCTCTCTCTCTCTCTCTCTCTGTGTCACTCACTCACTCACCCTCTTATCTTCTCTGACAACTTCTACCCAGAACATATCATCAAACCTTTGTACACATTGATTGAAGACTGTCTGTGTGTTCATAGTGTTCTCCCAGACGGTAAACACACTCAGATTAAGTTTTGACCTTGTCTTGTAACAGTCTCATGGATACATGGGTATTTTCAGATAGGAATCCACCCAGACAAAACAGCACCTCAGACTATTGTTAGTGTCCCATTATAGACATCAATACATCAATGAGAAATTTACAATGAAATATGATATTCTACCCAGAACCAACTGATATTCTCTGTTTGAAGGCTTTGTTTGGTATGTTAGAAATGGTCTCGAACTGTTTACTCCAGGTGCCTCAGATGTTTTGGTTTGAAGTTTTTCGGGTCGCATACTGTTTCCCTGTTTCCTTCTCTCTGTGATACCAAGCTACAATCAAGGAGTGTTTGTTTGGATGGTGTACTGTATAGGAGTAGGAGGAGGGTGTCGATAAGGACACCCCCGTGTTCCCGGGGGGAGTGGACTCTTCCACGGAGACTCTCCACAGGTCTCCACAGGGGTTTGTGTAAGTGCCCACTCACCCCAGCGGTGCAGGGCCAAGCATTCCAGGGGCCTGACTTGGTGATGGTGGTGACATACAGTCGTGATGACACGCTATTCGCAGTGTTAGCAAATAAAGTCCTTTACTGATGGCTCAGCTTTGGGGCTTTTCTTTAATCTTACAGACTTATTGCTTTGTGAACATTTGTTAACACACACACACACACACACACACACACACACACACACACACACACATATAGAAACACAGACATACATTAGCTCAACACTCGCTCACACACACGCATAAACACACACACACATTCTTTGTGAGGGACAACCAGGCTAACAAGGTGGACGCAGCGACGCGTAATGCTCTCTCCATAAGCTTGTGGAGAATTTGTGGAAAAACCATGTCCTAATGTGGCCTCCTCTCTAGTCAGCTAAATCTCAACTCCCCATTGCCCCCTCCCTAACACACACACACACACACACACACACACACACACACACACACACACAGACACACACACACACACACACACACACACACACACACACACACACACACATTCTAAGTGAATAACCTGTATTCTTCTAAGTGTAGACTCTGCCCCATTAATACAATTATGTTACCACACTCTGACCTGAAGCTAGTGTGTGTGTGTGTGTGTGTGTGTGTGTGTGTGTGTGTGTGTGTGCGTACGTACGTACATACGTACGTACGTCAGTGTCTAAATGCCGTTCATAACCCTAATTGACCCCTCTCCCTCCATCTCTCCCTCCCTCCTTCTCCTCTAGGTTCCTGCGTCTGTGGATCGCGGTGCTGGTGATCTACCCCACCAACCAGGCAGTCATCGCCCTCACCTTCTCCAACTACGTCCTACAGCCCCTCTTCCCAACCTGCTTCCCCCCGGAGAACGGACTGCGCCTGCTGGCCGCCGTCTGCCTACGTGAGTACCCTATATCCTGGAGGGAGAGTTGAGATGGTGGGGAGGGAGGGAGGGACTTTCAGCTGTGTAACAATTACTGAAAGTCTGAAAAACTCTTTAAACTTTGACAACTTTAATGAGTTATCCTGTAGACACACTTTTGTCAACTCTCTGCATGCTAAAGATTCTTTGTTTGTGTTGTAGTAGCGCCACTTGGTGTTTTGGCCATGACCCGAGTTCTCTGACCATGGGTAAAGTCACACATGGATGTGAAAGAGAGAGAGAGATAGAAGAGTGGAAAGGGCGGGAAAAGGACATAAGAAAGAAAGAGGAATGAAACATCAACAGACTGTTCTTTCACAAATCTAAGAATATGGGATAGGTGCCAGCAGTAGCTACACCTGGTTTACTTACGCCTTATAGCTTTCAACCATCCAATCATAGCAGATCTGTGAATGAGCGTGAAGGGCAAAAAGAAGGGAACGACTTTGTGAGGTTCTATCTGTCCTTTTCTCTCTCTCTCTATCTCTCTCTCTTTCTCTCTCTCTCTCTCTCTCTCTCTCTCTCTCTCTCTCTCTCTCTCTCTCTCTCACTTCCTCCTTCTGCCCTTTTTTCTCTTCACCCAGGGTCAAAGAGCATGTAAGGAAGAGAGTGGGTAAAAGAAGGTAGCAAAGTGGGAGAATGTTTTAAGACAAACGGATACTTGTGTTTGCTCCACTCTGAGAGTCGTAGTGCCGGAACCCTCTGAAAACTTCACACACGCTGCCCAAATACCACAAGCAGTGCTCAGACAGTCAGAAAGAGACAGATACACCTTTCTGAACAAGGCATTTTGTTGCCAATTATTTTGCAGACTTTTCTTTATATCTGAAAGGTGTTGTACTTTTATTTCCTCCAACTGACCTAGTAATCGTTGCAGTATTATGTTTAAAATTCCCGCCAACCCCTCCCTTTCATCTTACCGGCTTTGGCATGCATTAAATCATGAACATTCTATTGTTGTTATTTCAAGCTATTTCAAACATGTAGCTCATTTAAATAGCAGTCTGGTCCAAGTAGCAACGTTACCTGCTCTATTTTGGGCACACAAAAAAATAATTTAAGAATGGATTTAGGATAGCTGAATCTAGCAAGCCAGGCAACTAAAAGCCACTTTATAGAAATGTCTTTGGTTTGTTGCTAACGTTAGATTCTTAGGTGCCCAATTGTTTTAATAGGCTACATATCGTGAATCCTATGTGGGAAAAGTAAGAGAGAGGGAGAGAGAGAGGGAGAGAGAGGGGGAGGGAGAGCGGGAGAGAGAGAGGGAAAGAGAGAGGGAAAGAGAGAGAGGGAGAGAGAGAGGGAGAGAGCGGGACGGGGAGAAAGAGAGAGAGACAGAAAGATGGGGAGAGAGAGAGAGAGAGATGGGGAGTGAGAGAGAGAGAGAGAGAGAGAGAGAGAGAGAGAGAGACAGAGAGACAGAGAGACAGAGAGTCATAGCGACAAAGGGAACAGAGAGAGGGAACATGAACAGTGTGAAGCTAGTTTGTGAAAAAGCAAACAACCTCCCTTTGTCTTCTGTCTGTTAAATCTTTCCAAAAAAACCCTAAGAACGGTTTAATAATCATCTTCAAATCAGTGTTTTCTAAGAAGATCTTATCAATAGATCTTTGCACTTGGATCAATTGTTACTTGAGCGACTGATTAACAGTTTGGGAA
Organism: Oncorhynchus mykiss; assembly: GCF_057628025.1. NCBI lineage: Eukaryota > Metazoa > Chordata > Actinopteri > Salmoniformes > Salmonidae > Oncorhynchus > Oncorhynchus mykiss. The sequence goes on from NC_143042.1 coordinate 37,248,529, forward strand.
ACTGTTCTTTAGTGTCACCAGTACCCACTTTATATGTCATGTACCTGTATCTATCTTGTTGCCCATGTTTCCCATAGAGCAGTATACTCTGATAGCTGAACCCTTATTACAATTCCTCTTTTTCATCCCCCTCTTCCCTCTCTCCCTTTTTCTGCCCTTCCTCCATCTCTGTTTTTTTGTTGTTGTTTCTTACTGCCCCTGAACGTACAGTACACTCTGGATCTGTGACTGGCTGACTGTGTCTTGGGGAGGGTGGGTGTCCGAGATGTTCTGTAGGTTTGTGTTCTACAAGAGGTTTCATGTGTCTAAGAAGAGTCGTGAGAGTCCAGACGTCCTTGCTGTCTGTTTTCTATCACAGATGCCCTAGAAAATCAATATACAATCTATAGCAGGTATGGGGATGTTTTTTGTGAGGGTGTTATGTGTTTCCAGTACCTGAATGGTGCTGTGCAATCACTTATTCTTACTATACACAAAAAAAACCGAAAAACTACAATACAGTATATATATATATTAACTGCCCCCCACTCCTGTTTTTGTAAACACACAACCACAACCATTCATTGGTCACTGGGGACTCGTGCTGCAGCCACGGGCATACTTTAGGAAAGTCTCACCGGGTTCAGAAACGTGCCACCAGCCAGCTCCTCCCCTCTCTCTGTCTCCGTGGCCTGGAGTTGGTGCCTTGTTATGGAGTTCCTCAGATCCCAGTGTGTACTCAGCTTACAAACAGCTGAGAATGGCTCGGGTTCTCAGAACGCGGACGGTTTCCCAGGTGTTAACCAGAATACGTTCCTCTTAGCCTGACCACATGTAGAACAGAGAGGAGTGGGATTCATGCTGTTTTGAAAAATGAGAGTATGAGACAGCCCACAGTAGGGCTGATTAAAATGTGCCCCTGCCCTGCAGCACAGGTGCTGCCAAGTGGATATGACTGCACTGTCAGGGGCATTTTGCAGAAATGTCACCGATGTTTTCCATTACGTATGTTGTTGTTACTGTAATGACTGCTAACGCACTTGCCGCTTGGCAGAGAGAGCACATCTGTACGGTTCGTTCTTCGTTACGTATAGTTGTTGTTTAAATGTAGATATGGGGTTCGACACACACACACACACACACAGCTCAACTCATATGTGGTTGTCTGTATTTCCTGTTTACCGAATCAGAGAGCAGAAACAGCACAGTCTTACTCCCCATAGCGCACACTGGCTCTCCCACACACCACTACCACTGTTGTGTCTACAGTGTGTTGCAGCTGTTATTTTGTTAGCCTGATCCAAGATTTGTACTTTATGTGCTTTTTACGCTCCATTGTACAACAATATTCAGAGGAGTTGGATAAAGCACACACAGATCTGGGACCAGACTAACTATGTGTTACCGGCTGACAACATGCCCACAGATCAGGCCAAACAGCCCCATACCCCCTTTCCTCTCACTACCCCCTCGACTTCCCCCAAACCTCTAAACATCATACACTCTTTCACAACTATCAACTACTAACAAGCCCCTCCTCTCTTCCCCTGTTCCTCTCCTCCTCTCCATCTGTGCCTGGCAGAGCGGGATAACCAACAGATTTTTCACCTAGTCGGCTGGGGGAGTTTGAACTAGCGGCCTTTCAGTTACTGGCCCAGCGCTCTTAAAACCGCTAGGCTACCTGCTGCCCCTATTGTTACCATCACGTCTAACATTACCCGAGTAAGTAGGTCTCCTTACCCTTGCAACAGTAAGGAAGCAGCTCTGCCAGAACAGCCCATACATCTCCTGTTTCTGTAGCGTAGTGCAGCTTGATGTACAAGTACACCACCTGGACAGGACGTCAATTCCATTGCGGGGACCATGGTGACATGTACTGTACTGCAGCACGAGAAAGGTGGAGGTGGGACAGAGTGCAGGACAGACACACTGAACCCCAGTCAGTGTCTGTGGATGAACTCAGACCCATGAGCCTTTGGCGTGTGGTACGAACTAGGGGGGGGGGGTCCTAGTTCGTTGTGATAGTACAGCCCCACTGGGCACACACTGGTTGAATCCACGTGGTTTGCACGTCATTTCAATGACGGTAGCAAAGGTAGCTGCGTGTGTCACCTTTTGTGACACGTCACGACCAGTTGTAGCTCAATGTGTGTTACTGCAACTCCCGTCGCACACACACACACACACCTTCTTCTCCCTCCTTCCGATTCTCTATCCATCCGCTACTACTGTTTCTGTTTCTCAGTCTCTCTCTCACTCCCTCTATTCCTCTCTCCTTACGTCACCGTTTATAGTACTATGACCACTAGCTAGTGTCCGTGCACTCACACCGATCGCTGTTGGAAACCCTTCAAAAAAAAAACACAACAGAAGGGAAATGTAGTGTAGTCGTGTACTTCTCCCTTTGTGCATTGTTAGCAACAGATCTCTGCTGAGCTGATGAGAATTCTATGGTGAGAATTCCTCCAGTCTACTATGTTTATTGTACTGGGATTCGCCATTGTGTTCCTGTGTTATTCTGGCCTGGCTAGTGTAGTGTAGCAGAGAGCAGTGGAGGACATGAATGAACGGCGCACAACGCCCAGCGTGAATTGTATTGTGTTGATCTCTGTTGTGTAATATTTCTTGTAGTTCAATTTAATTCAAGCTTTATTGACAATTGAACCTTTCAGTTGAATATAATTCCAAGCTTTATTGACAATTGAATTCAGTTTAATTCAACAAGCTTTCGTGGCATTATAAGTCCCTATCTTATATTGCCACAGCAAAAACGCATAATGATTAAAAACACATTTAATCAATTATAACACTCTTTCTTATCGCTCTCTCTCTCTCTCCACCCCCCCCCCCCTCTCTCTTTCAGTTTTGTTGACGTGGGTGAACTGCTCCAGTGTGCGATGGGCCACCAGAGTCCAGGACATCTTCACAGCCGGCAAGCTGCTGGCCCTGGCTCTCATCATTATCATGGGCATCGTGCAGATCTGCAAGGGTAGGACTAGGCACCGTGTGTGTGTGTGTGTGTGTGTGTGTGTGTGTGTGTGTGTGTGTGTGTGTGTGTGTGTGTGTGTGTGTGTGTGTGTGTGTGTGTGTGTGTGTCACACTCCATACCACAGAGTCTGCCCATCTCTCTCATCTCTCTCTCGGTCCAGAGACACCACAAAGACACCAAACCCCACTGACATCCCATCACTGGGTCACTGTGGACTCAAAGTCTGGGTCGCTGTGGACTCAAAGTCTGGGTCCCAAATGACACCCTAATCCTTCTTTTCACCACAGCCCTATGGGCCCTGATCGAAAGTAGTGCACTACATAGAGAATAGGGTGATGTTTGCGACACAGACATAGCTTCCCGATTCACAGAGATTACAGTTCTGGGGCCTCTGATAAAACTCACAGAGCTAATAGAGTTTTAAGGTGGTTTTCATCCCAGTCGTGTCTGTGGGTTAGTTAGCATAACACTAATGAGGGTCAGTTATGAGAAAGACAGACAGAGACAACAGTGAGAATAGGGCTGTAGGCACAGAGAGAGGAGAGAGGGATTCTGAGTGTTGGTGTAAGAATACAATGGGTGAGAGTATGGGAGAATCACCAACCAGAGAGAGATGGGGACAAAGAGAGAGTAAGAGCAAAAACTGAGGGAGAGAGGTGGGGAAGAGGCAGACAATGACAGAGAAAGAAGGAGAGGAAGAAAGAGGGAGGCAGGAAGAGAGATTAAGGATGCATGACCTGTTCGTATTGGCATGACAACGAAAAGATGAGACTAGGAGGAAAGGACAGAGATAGACGGGGTCGGAAGTAGACATGGTGTGCAAGCCAATAGTGCGTACTCTGTCTGTCTGTCTGTCACACACACAAACACACACACATGCACACACTGCATCCTTATTGTTATGTCCTATGAGTGAACTGGCAGCCCCCTTGTCAATCTGCATTGCTATAACAGAGGCAGTAGTAGTGAACCAATTTCACAAAGCTTAAATCTCTACACATCCCCAAAAAAATCCTCATTCAATTTCTTTTCATTTTTATAAATACATATTTCACAAAAATACTAAATCTAGGCCTACACCACTCTAAAATCTAGGCCTACACCACCATAAAATCCTCATTCTAAACCCCATTCGTTCGTTCTTCTTCCCCTCTGTTCCTCTCTACTCCTCCAGGGGAGTACTTTTGGCTGGAGCCAGCCAATGCCTTTGATCCCTTCCAGGAGTACGACGTGGGGCTGATAGCCCTGGCCTTCCTACAAGGCTCCTTCGCCTACGGAGGATGGAACTTCCTCAACTACGTCACTGAGGAGCTGGTTGACCCCTATGTGTAAAGCCCTACTACAATTAGTCCACGCGTGTGTCCCAAATTCTATATTTTGATATTATATTTGAGAACTGGACTGATCCCTATTGAATGAGACCTACATGTCTTTAATGAAGGGTCTACCTTTTTGGTCTCCCTTTTCCCCATCCGTCTCTCAATTCTGAACTGGACTGATACCTATTATCTACATGTCTCTAATGAATGATATACCTTCCCCCATCCCTTCTCCCCATCCCTCCATTCCTCTCTCTATTCTAGGAATCTTCCACGTGCCATCTTCATCTCCATCCCCTTGGTGACGTTCGTGTACGTGTTTGCCAACATCGCTTACGTCACCGCCATGAGTCCTCAGGAGCTGCTGGCCTCCAACGCTGTTGCTGTAGTGAGTAGCTCCACCCACCGTCCTGCCAGGATCAGGAAGCAGCTCTGGGTTTATTCACGTTCAATCTCAGTATTAACAAAGGCCTCTGGCGCCCCCTTGTCGGTCACAGAGAGTTAATGGTCCTTAAATTCAGATTCAACTTTGAATTCTGCTTAGTGGAGTGGCATATCTGTACCATATTATCAGTCAACTGATGCTGCAATTTAAACTTTTAAGTGTATAAGTATCAAACCTTGTGGTGTAGCTATGTAGCAGTTCATTGAATGTGTAATTGTGTGTTTCACCATATTCTCTTGTCCCCTCTCTTCCTCCCTATATTCCTCCGTCTATTCCTTCCTTCCTTCCTTCCTTCCTTCCTTCCTTCCTTCCTTCCTTCCTTCCTTCCTTCCTTCCTTCCTTCCTTCCTTCCTTCCTTTCTCCCTCCAGACGTTTGGTGAGAAGCTGCTAGGCGTGATGTCATGGATCATGCCCATCTCTGTTGCTCTGTCCACCTTCGGAGGGGTCAACGGGTCCCTCTTCACCTCGTCACGGTATTCTCCTCCACATTATTTATCTGCCTCCTGTATCTCTGTTTTTCTTTATCTATCTCCATATACAGTACCAGTCAAAAGTTTGGACACACCGACTCATTCCAATATTTTTCTTAATATTTTACTATTTTCTACATTGTAGAATAATAGTGAAGAAATCAAAACTATGAAATAACACATATTGAATCATGTAGTAACTAAAAAAGTGTTAAAACAAACAAAAAATATATTTAAAATTTGAGATTATTCAAAGTAACCACCCTTTGCCTTGATGACAGCTTTGCACACTGGGCATTCTCTTAACCAGCTTCATGATGTAGTCACCTGGAATGCATTTAAATTAACAGGTGTGCCTTGTTAAAAGTTCATTTGTAGAATGTCTTTCCTTAATGCGTTTGAGCCAATCAATTTCAAGAACTTTGAAAGTGTCTTGAAGTGCAGTCGCAAAAACCATCCAGCGCTATGATGAAACTGGCTCTCATCCTCTACTGCAGAGGATAAGTTCATTAGAGTTACCAGCCTCAGAAATTGTATCCCAAATAAATGCTTCACAGTTCAAGTAAGAGACACATCTCAACATCAACTGTTCAGAGGAGACTGCGTGAATCAGGCCTTCATGGTCGAATTGCTGAAAAGAAACCACTACTAAAGGACACCAATAAGAAGAAGAGACTTGCTTGAGCCAAGAAACTAGTGCAATGGACATTAGACTGTCCTTTGGTCTGATCAGTCCAAATTTCAGATTTGTCTTTGTGAGACGCAGTGAGACGCAGAATAGGTGAACGGATGATCTCTGCATGTGTGGTTCCCACCATGAAGCATGGAGGAGGAGGTGTGATGGTGTGGGGGTGCATTGCTGGTGACACTGTCAGCGATTTATTTAGAATTCAAAGCACACTTAACCAACATGGCTACCACAACATTCTGCAGCGATACACCTTCCCATCAAGGTTGGCACTTAGTGGGACTATAATTTGTTTTTCAAGTTGGACCGCAGAGTGAAGGAAAAGCAGCCAACAAGTGCTCAGCATATGTGGGAATTTTTTCAAGATTATATGTAGAAAATAGTAAAAATGAAGAAAAACCCTTGAATGAGTAGGTGTGTCCAAGCTTTTGACTGGTACTGTATATCTTTCTCTGTGAACTGTCTTGTTTTTTTTTTATCGGTGTACTTATCCCTTCACGTCAACCGTTCCTTGCTCCGTAATGTTGTACTGCGTTAGATTGTATTAGTAGTTAACCCGTCTCTCACTCGCTCTCAATCTCTCTCTCTTTCTCTCGAACAGGTTGTTCTTTGCTGGAGCCAGAGAGGGCCACCTCCCCAGTCTCCTGGCCATGATCCACGTGAAGCGTTGTACCCCCATCCCTGCTCTGCTCTTCACTGTGAGTGCTACATCCTTTCTGTCTCTCTCTCTCTCCATCTCTCTTCCCCTCTTTCTTTCTACCTTTGACACAGGTGTCTGTGTCTGCACAGTACACTATACAGTGGCAAGAAAAAGTATTTGAACCCTTTGGAATTACCTGGCTTTCTGCATACATTTTACATCAACATTTTATCTGATCTTCATCTAAGTCACAACAATAGACACGGCGTGCTTAAACTAATAACACACAAATTATTGTGTTTTTCTTGTCTATATTGAATACATAATTTAAACAAAAATAGATCTCAGAAGACCTAAGATTAAGAATTGTTGCCTTGCATAAAGCTGGAGAGGGTTACAAAAGTATCTCTAAAAGTCAGTCCACGGTAAGACAAAGTGTCTATAAATGGAGAAATTTCGCCACTGTTGCTACTCTCCCTAGGAGTGGCCGTCCTGCAAAGATGACTGCAAGAGCACAGCGCAGAATGCTCAATGAGGTTAAGAAGAATCCTAGAGTGTCAACTAAAGACTTACAGAAATCTCTGGAAGATGCTAACATCTCTGTTGACGAGTCTACAATATGTGAAACACTAAACAAGAAAGGTGTTCATGGGAGGACACCACGGAAGAAGCCACTGCTGTCCAAAGTTCGCAAAAGAGCACCTGGATGTTCCACAGTGCTACTGGCAAAATATTCTGTGGACAGATTAAACTAAAGTTGTGTAGTTTGGAAGGAACACACAACACTATATGTGGAGAGAAAAAAGGCTCAGCACACCAACATTAAAACCTCATCCCAACTAAACTATGGTGGAGGGAGCTTCATGGTTTGGGATGCTTTGCTGACTCAGGGCCTGGACACCTTACAACTGAAAAATTAATTCCCAAATTTATCAAGACATTTTGCAGGAGAATGTAAGGCAACATGTCCGCCAATTGAAGCTCAACAGATGTTGGGTGATTCAACAGGACAACAACCCAAAATACAGAAGTAAATCAACAACAGAATGACTTCAACAGAAGAAAATACGCCTTCTGGAGTGGCCTAGTCAGTCCTGACCTCAACCTGATTGAGATGCTGTGGCATGACCTCAAGAGAGCAGTTCACGCCAAACATCCCAAGAATATTGTGGAACTGAAACGGTTTTGTAAAGAGGAAAGGTCCAAAATTCCTCCTGACCGTTGTGCAGGTCTGATCCGCAGCTACAGAAAACGTTTGGTTGAGGTTATTGCTGCAAAAGAAGGGTCAACCTGTTCTTAAATCCAGGGGTTCACATACTTTTTCCAACTTGCACTGTGAATATTTACACAGTGTATTCAATAAAGACATTAACATTTAGAATTGTTTGTGTGTTATTAGTTTAAGCAGACTGTGTTTGTCTATTGTTATGACTTAGATGAAGATCAGATAAAATTTTAGGACCAATTTTATGACCAATTTATGTAGAAATCCAGGTAATTAAAAGGGTTCACATACTTTTTCTTCCCACTGTATATACAAAAGTATGTGGAAGAGTGTTATAGCAGCAAAGGGAGGAGTAACTCCATATTAATGCCCATGATATTGGAATGAAATGTTCGACGAGCATGTGTCCACATTCTTTTGGTCATGTAGTGTACCTTATATTTTCATATACTGTACCCATATTGACCCATTCTCTCCCTCTCTCCCTCCATCCCCCAGTGTCTGTCCACCCTGTTGATGCTGTGCACCAGTGACATGTACACCCTCATTAACTATGTGGGCTTCATCAACTACCTCTTCTACGGGGTCACTGTTGCCGGGCAGATCGTGCTGCGCATCAAGGCACCCGACATGCACCGACCAATCAGGGTGAATTTCAAAGAAGACATTTTCTTGGCACTGGGTTCTTGAGGCTATACTTACTAAACGTTTCCAACAAATCTTCATTTAGGATACACTTTATATATACTTTTTAATTGGACGTCCCACTTTAAATCTTTGTCATACATCTATATTTATATGATTGTTTAGTACACTAACGTAAACTCATGTAAACTCGTACATCGCCTTGGTCCGTACAATTGCCCTTATTTTAGCTCCCCAAAAACGTAATACTTCCAGATCAACTGTACTGTCAATACCATTGTAAAGCACAATTTCTCCCCTTTCCAACAGAATCAATTACATGACCTAAACGCTGCCCGTTTCTGCATAATTCAAGCAGGCAATGAGCCCCGTCAGGTCTTTTTAAAAATGGCGGGTGGGGAAGAGAAACTAATGCGTGATAGTGAGAAGGAGAGATGTTGTGTGGGAAAATTGCTTTTTTTCACTCGATCTGTCCAACAGCTTTGAGAATGATGATCGCATGCAATGAGGACGCAAAAAAATTACTAGGTATCCCCCATTACCCCTGTCACTGTCCATTTCTTGTTTTTAAAGGAGGACAGAAGTGCTACACCTGGTGGAGAGAGATTGTAAGACAGAAATAGATGCTTTATGCGTGCTGTACGTTACGACATGACACGTCAAGAGGGTCAGTTTTTTCAACTTTTCTCCAATACTATAGGGCCATTACCATGTCGATCAACGCTTGAATAGAAACCTAGTTCACACCCCCGATTTTGACGTCAACACAGTCGCTACAGTCCCATCAGTTTTCTTTGTCGCCTCGTTTGAATGTTGCGGTTGCAGCACATTTGTACGGAATGGGGTGAGTTTACGTTACTCCTCTTACACCATTTAAGCTAGAAATTACATTCAAACTTTAAAATGTGTAGACTGGTCTGGATTAAGTTGCTTGCATACAACTTTTTGATAATATTTGTACTTTTTAACCTATTACGCTTTTTGTCCTTAAAAAATGTAATCCTCCACTTGAATGGGATTTCTAAAACCTTCTAAAAATCCCATTGTTATAAACTTCTGTGACTTCAAACATTCTATTCACTGTCAACACTGTAATTTTTTGACACAAATCAGCTACATTGACCACTTCCCCCGTTGTCTCATGTTAGATAGCGTGACGACCGTCTGCACTGATCTGTCTGATAACGCGCACTCACAGGATAGCTAAAAACAAATTTGGCTGTTCTAACGTTCGAAAATGTTACCAAGGTGACATCGTCCACTGAACCACCTTTCCTAGCTAGGTAGTGTAGTGAAGATGTAGCTAATGCACAAATATGTTTTCAATATATCCGTTCTGCCGTAATAGTGCGCCCAGTTCTACAGCACAGCTGACTGTCCTCTGCGACATTATCATCATTATAACAAATGTTATAAAGTAGCGAAGGCACAGTGCCAGCTGTCAGTCAGATACTGTACGTGCTGATTTCTGATTACAGTCAAATAACTTTGGTGCCGTTCAACTTCATCAACAAGCTGGCAAACAAGCTACCTAAAGGCCATTCAAACAAGCTTCCACTAGGCTGCTAGCTAGAGCAAGTTTGCTCAGATGATGAGTTTGCCGTAGTAGCCAGTGCGTCATAGCTACTGCGATTTTTTTAAATTTAGGAACTAGTGTTAGATCGATGAGCAAAAATCTAGATTTTTTTTTTAGAGACGAGTTCCACGTCCTACAAGACAGATCAGTTGAGGGACGAGTGTCGCATAGGGGTGTCACATTATGACATCCTGGTCTACTTCTCTGCTATTTAAATCTGAAATCAGAACACTTCCTCCACTACCACAAGAATACTTTTAAAGAGCTAAATCATGTCCCACAAGTTTACTTAATGTAAAAGTACCATCTAGTTTGTTTCACAGTGTTTAATTCCCTTTTGAAAGTATGGGCTAATTTTATAGCTAGTGCAAAGATTTTGGTAAATCTGACTAGGTATTTGAGGGCCTATTCTCATTGTGTTTTTGCATTATGACTCCACCGATCTCTCTCTCTCTCTCTCTCTCTCTCTCTCTTTCTCCCCCTCCCATTTCCTCACCCACTCCCTCTCTCTCTCCCCCTCCAGATCAGTCTGGTATGGCCGGTCATCTACCTATTGTTCTGGGCCTTCCTGCTTATCTTCTCCCTGTACTCTGAGCCCATTGTGTGTGGCCTCGGCATGGCTATCATGCTGACTGGAGTGCCGGTCTACTTCCTGGGTGTCTACTGGGACAACAAGCCTGAATGCTTCAACAGCTTCGTTGGTACGGCAACTTTATTTCTTTATTTAACCTCTATTTAACCAGGCAAGTCAATTAAGAATAACTTCGTATTTACAATAAACTGGAACTTCCTTCAGATGAATTCAACATTATTCAACCTTTAAAATCGTTGTTGTTTTTATTAACTCAACTGTCTCTGGTCACTTGACGTTATGTTACGCATGTTGATTCACAGCGTGTCACTACTAATCTCAGTAGCCACAACCAAATCGGCAATGTTAAGGCTGTTATGATAGACTATGTGTCCGAAATATGTGTTGCCTACTGCTTACTAAAACAACACACTGTGCACTAATCAACTTGCGTATCATTTAGTCTGTACTGTGTAGTAATCACACGGAGGTCTCAAAAGACGATTCTCTGCCTCATTAGTGTGCAGAGAATTCTGCTAGATGAAAAGCCAAAATGAGTATGACATCCTGGCATACTAGATTTTCAAAATTCCACTTACCATAAAACATTCTATTTTCCCAAACCCAAAATTCCTACTATTTAGAGCGCAAGTCCGGGTATTCAGACAAGGCCACAGTTACTAATCTAACTATCTAACCCTGTGTATTTTCCTGTTACATGTGCCAAGGCTCTATTGCACTGTGTTTATGATGTGATACTTATAAACTTCTTTGTCTCTCTCTCTATATCAACTTTGCATTCACTATACATACGTTTGCGGTCTTTTGTCATCCTCTTGTTTCCCTCTATTTCTACTATGGATCCACTGACTAGTTTTGGAGTCTACTCTAGTGTCCTAACCGCTCCTCTTCTCTCTCTTCAGCCAAGATGACCTACCTGGGCCAGAAGTTCTGTGTGGTGGTGTATCCAGGGGAAACGAAGGGAGCAGGGAACGGGGAGGAGGGCGAGGAGCTGAAGGAGTCCCAGGCTCCTCTCTCGCAAGACGATGGGGAGACACAAAAGTCTGCAGACTGCTAAACACACACCTTTAATAGCCCCCCCCCACACACCACCACCGCCCACCAACTCCTCAACACACACACACACACACACACACACACACACACACACACACACACACACACACAGACACAGAGAAACACACTCTTATTGAGGTAGAGTCAGAGTTTCAGGTATATCATTATGGCAGAGAGAGGAGTTAACACTCATAGACTCTTACTCTTAGTGACACACACGGTTTTTATGTGTTCACCAGTCTGATTGTATCTTTATTTCAATCACCAATGTTGTGCCAAATAGAGGAGAGGAGGAGGAGACCTATATAGACCTATATCCGGTCATCAGTGTGCCACCTTTCAACGCTGCTTATTGCAGAAGACATATCCAACCTGACATCCTCACAGATACACACTCATCTTTTCATCCTCTAATCCTTTCATTTACCCCCTTAACTACTCTTTTTTTCCCATCCTCCTCATCTTCCTCCACACACTCCCTGAACACTCCATGAGTGAGAGAGCGCTGGCCATTTTAAAGTACTCGTACTGTACTGTGGCAGATTCATCATCAGCATTGCATTTGTGTTTTGTTTCTTTTTTGCCACATTTTGAATAGAATTTGCCTTGTCTTACTGAAAACGCACCAAAGCTGTATTCCTTTATCAAAACCATCAAATTCAGATGAATTCTTTGAATGTTCTGTTTCAAATACACTAAATACTGTCTTTGATTCCAAAATGTTTTTTATAATTGTTGTAATTGTTTATATCACGTGTCATTGTTATTATATTCGTTTTTTTATGTTCTATAACTTTTCGGTCTTCTTTTTCTTTTCTTTTTTGCAACAGTGAAGGTATACTTTTAAGAGCCTATGAGGGATCTGGTTCGGTGCCTTAGGTATTGGTATGTAATTGTTATCATTGACAGGTTATTGTATCCAGAGATTTTTAAAGAGATTTTTTTTTTTTTTAATCATGTTGATGAAAAAAACAAAGAAATGGCCATTTTGAATATTCCAGGTTGACTCAGTGCGTTTACTGCATACCCGAGGAAGATTTCATTAAAGGCAGACAATCAACTCTACAAATGAACAGTCTGATGATTTAAAAGACGAGAAGCACAGACTAACAAGCCGACTACAGTTCTTACACCTATAGAGACACGGACACACACACTCGCATGCACACAAACACACACTCATATGTCAACGCCCTGGGAGGAAATTGTCAGAAGTTGAATTGTATGTGTAGCTAAGCTTACTGCAGGGTAAATCAACAGCAGTGGCGTGCTGGTGTTGATGTAAATGTCTATTATTAATGTCTATCAGTAATGAGAAAATTCTGTATTTTTGTAGATGAATACACATCTACACATCTACTCTTCAAAGTAGTTTGATAGTGCTTTATTTGGTGACGTTTGAATTAACATAACTAATCATGTTTTATCCCCAAAAGAATAACTGGATAATATTACATGAATGTAAAGTTACGTTTGTTGTTAAAGTGACATCAGGGATTTAAATACACCCCCTATATGAACGAGAAATATTCTGTTTGTTTGTTGTCAGGTGACTCTGTAATATACAGTATACATACACTACCGGACAAAAGTCTTAGATCACCTACTCATTCAAGGGTTTTTCTTTATTTTCACTATTGTCTGCATTGTATAATAGTGAAGATATCAAAACTATGAAATAACACATATGGAATCATGTAGTAACCAAAAAAGTGTTAAACAAATGAGATTCTTCTAATAGCCTTGATGACATCTTTGCACACGCTTGGCATTCACTCAACCAGCTTCACCTGGAATGCTTTTCCAACAGTCTTGATGGAGTTCCCACATATGCTGAGCACTTGTTGGCTGCTTTTTCTTCACTCTGCGGTCGGACTCATCCCAAACCATCTCAATTTGGTTGAGGTCGGGGGATTGTGGAGGCCAGGTCATCTGATGCAGCACTCCATCATTTTCCTTCTTGGTAAAATAGCCCTTACACAGTCTGGAGGTGTGTTGGGTCATTGTTCTGTTGAAAAACAAATACATAGTGATAGTCCCACTTTGCCTAAACCAGATGGGATGGCGTATCGCTGCAGAATGCTGTGGTGGCCATTCTGGGTAAGTGTGAATTCTAAATAAATCACAGACAGTGTCACCAGCAAAGCACCCCCACACCATAACACCTCCTCCATGCTTTACAGTGGGAATTACACTTGCGGAAATCGTCTGTTCACCCACACCGCATTGCTCGTGTTTCTTGGCCCAACCAAGTCTCTTCTTCTTACTGGTGTCCTTTAGTAGTGGTTTCTTTGCAGCAATTCGACCATGAAGACCTGATTCACACAGTCCTCTGAACAGTTGATGTTGAGATGTGTCTGTTACTTGAACTCTGTGAAGCATTTATTTGGGCTGCAATTTCTGAGGCTGGTAACTCTAATGAACTTGTCCTCTGCGGCAGAGGTAACTCTGGGTCTTCCATTCCTGTGGCGGTCCTCATGAGATCCAGTTTCATCATAGCGCTTGATGGTTTTTGAGACTGCACTTGAAGAAACTTTCAAAGTTCCTGAAATATTCCGTATCGACTGACCTTCATGTCTTAAAGTAATGATGAACTCTCATTTCTCTTTGCTTATTTGAGCTGTTTTTTGCCATAATATGGACTATCCAAATAGTAAAAGTGGTAAAAGTGCCATAATATGGACTTTTACCAAATAGGTCTATCTTCTATATACCCTCCTACCTTGTCACAACACAACTGATTGGCTCAAACACACTAAGAAGGAAAGAAATTCCACAAATAAACTTTTAAGAAGGCACACCTGTTAATCAATCAATCAAATGTATTTATAAAGCCCTTATTACATCAGCCGATGTCACAAAGTGCTGTACAGAAACCCAGCCTAAAACCACAAACGGCAAGCAATGCAAATGTAGAAGCACTGTGGCTAGGAAAAACTCCCTAGAAAGGCTAGAACCTAGGAAGAAATCTGGCTGTGCCAGGTGGAGATTATATCAGAACATGGCCAAGATGTTCAAACGCTCATAGATGACTAGCAGGGTCAAATAATAATAATCACAGTGGTTGTATAGGGTGCAACAGGTCAGCACCTCAGGAGTAAATGTCAGTTGGATATTCATAGCCGATAATTCAGAGTTAGAGACAGAAGGTGCGGTAGAGAGAGAGTCAAAAACAGCAGGTCTGGGACAAGGTAGCACGTCCAGTGAACAGGTCAGGGTTTTGTAGCCGCAGGCAGAACAGTTGAAAGTGGAGCACCAGCACGACCAGGTGGACTGGGTATAGCAAGGAGTCATCAGGCTCAGGTCCTCCGAGAGGAGAGAAAAGAGAGAAAGAGAGAGACAGAAAGATGCATTCCAGGTGACTACCTCATAAAGAGAGAATGCCAAGAATGTGTGCAAAGCTGTCATCAAGGCAAAGGGGGGCTATTGGCTACATTTTTGGTTACTACATGATTCAATGTGTTATTTCATAGTTTTGATGTCCTCACTATTATTCTACAATGTAGAAAATAGTAAAACATAAAGAAAAACCCTTGAATGAGTAGGTGTTCTAAATCTTTTGACCGGTAGTGTATACTATGGATGGTGGTGTGGCCCAGTATACCAACAATGGCCTTGCTATTTGACCTTTGAAACACACACGTACACACACTGTTCTTCTTCAGATTTTATAACCAGCCTTCTCAGTACATTCACACTGCCTTCTCCACACTGCCAAAAACCAATGAACACTCAAGAGTTTACCGGTTTCCATAGAGGGCTGGCTTTATGTTAATGACCACCACCTTTGTCTTAAGGCCTCTTACCAGTGAAGTGAAGAAGTCATTCCTTTAGTCTAGATGTCTTAATCTTTCATAAATGTATACACATTCCTCTGAAATCACATTAACATTATTTCCGATGGTCATTTACTGATCATGCAGATACAAAAATAATGTAATGGATGCAGTTGTATTAATAATGTACAATAATAATACAGATTTGGATCGTAGACACATACTTTACAGTATTAAGTCATTGAAACCAATATACATCTATACATGCAGTTTATGATAAGTCAACCAGTTTGTATAGAGACAGTTTGCCCTCTGCAGTGCTAGCACAAGTCAAAAGTCATGGTATGGGTTGGTGTCTGTTGTCCTTGTGAAGGTTTAATAATCACAGCGTTTGTTCAGGGTCAAAGGTCGAGTTCCAGGGCGACTACATTGCTGATGTTGCATTGCATCAATCAATGGTTATGTGTCACGTCATCAACTGGGCAGTCAGGCATCAGATTGCTATATTATATAATGTGGTTAGCTGATGTGTTAAACACCTACCCAGGCGTTGTGAGATCTGGCATGCATCTGCAATGTAGTCTGCCTGGAAATTCAACATATACTGTAGCTCAGACAGGGTGTCTGAAAGTTGTGTGATATGGATGTGTTTTGTGCCTATATATCACTAGATGTCACATTAACTATATATTCTACTGTACGTACTGTATGGGAACTCACCACAGGAAAAACATGTTGTTTTTTAAAATGGGTAATGTATCCTCTTTATCGACATAACTGTGCATTATTAATCCACTACCATCAGCTCAGTCGCCTCAGAAACAATAGGGCTTTACTCTTACAACAGAAGGACATTGCGATGCATGTGCACAGGGTTGACGGCTTCATATACAGTCATGGTAACCCAATGTTAAACCCAATGTGTATCATTTGTGTATTACTGAGGAAGAATCCCACAGGCATAGCACTTAAATATCCCCATTTTGCTATTTCCTTCAGTAGAATATTCATATTTTCAACTACTATGCGTTACCAATGAGAAATCGTTGTAGCAACATTGTAGTATCAGACCTACTGTTCTGCTAACGTTGTAGTATCAGACCTTCTGTTCTGCTTGGTCAATATTAGCCTGGTCTTAGATCTGTATATGCAACCATGACTATCACTGTGGTAGCGTACAATGAATGGCTAAAGCATGTAGACTACAGATAGAACCAGGCTACTCAATCACTGCCTCATCTACACTGATGAGCTATTTAATAACGCCAAGTAATTGCCTCCCTTGACACAGACCAAACAGAGAACTGCAGGCCTTCAATGGTGGTTCAGGAATATAGAGTAGAAGCCTTGGTGTGTGTAGTACTGCAACATAGAAATAAAATAGGTAGATTCTATTTTTATGTATTGCAAAACACACCTCAGTAAATCATTGCCCACCTTCTTGTCTTTTGCTAGCCTGATTAAACCACACTATGCCTATCTATGTGTTGATGGAGATGGACGCGCTAAAAGCCATGCAATACATGATGTGAGGTCTCACTACGTTTTTGTTCCAAGCAATATGATTGTGAGCCCCATACTTAATCCTCCTGGCACCATTGGGAGCCAAATAGACAGATAGTTCAAATAAATTAAGCTATTTAAATACTTTTCTGCTGCAAATTATTTTTGAGTCCAACCATCTCCCTTACACATAGAGCCAGGAGATTTTCTTGACCACATGATAAATGTTTAACTTTCTACCAAACTCCTGTCTCTTATGGATTATTTTTGTGAGTTTCAGCATGAATGTACATATAGAGATAAATAAATATATACTGAAGTATATTCATTGTTGATGACTGGCGTGGCATTTGTATTTTTCCTACAGAACGTACCTTTCAGTTCTATAACATTAAACACATCATTAATGACACTGATAACTGATGTTTTTTTTTATTGACAAACTAAACCATTACATTAATCTACTTAAAATAATATTAATTTCTCACTTTCATGCACTGTAAACGTAACATCGGCATCATCAGTTTGATGCACTCAAAAGAGGGAGGGACAGGAGCGAGTGCTGACACGGTGATAAGCCCAAAGGACAAAACCTTCTCTTTACAGATATGAAGCAGGGCTCTCATATTTTAATATTAATGACACGAGTGATTGTAACAGGGTAATATGTCTCCAAGAAGGTCTAGGGTGGCCTGTCCCAAGGGGAGAGGGCTGAAGTTGCCCATAATCACTGATCTATGGTCAGTTCAGCATTTATAGCCCATAATGGTTATGGTTTGGATTTGAGGAGGTTTAAGCTGATCCTAGATCTGTGCCTAAGGGCAACATCTACTGGGGCCAAGGCGGGTGTGGTGGTTACAAGGCAAGCAGGAGGCTCGTGGGACAGTGGAGGACCTCCCCTCCTCTTAGCGCAAGGACCAGATGTAGTACGGAGCCTCCCTGGATCTTGTAGTCTGCAGCTGTCTTCTCATCGTTCCTGAGGAAAATAAACTGATATTAGGAAGAGAGGGACAATTTCATTCTCATGCACAAACTGTTATTTTTGTGTGTGTTGTTATCTGACCACTGACTAGAGAGAATGTCTGTGGATGTGTACTCTTCCTAGGAAGACGGGTTGCCTCCTACATTAACAATGGTCCAGTGCTGTTGCCCTAGGTCTGGAACTTCCAAGACTAATGCGGCGCAATCACTTGAACACAGAGAATATATAAGCTAAGGTTTCTTTTACACATGATTAATTCCACGATGTTGCCTCTGTGCCTTACATTTGTTTCCCACTGTAGATCAACCTCTGCTGCTGAGGCGGAATCCCCTCTTTCTCCTCCACTCGCTCTTTAATCCTCTCCACCTGACAAGAGACGAGCCAGAGAATACACACACTGAATACATAATATCACTGTATTGTTTCACTGAGGGCTGTGGCATGCGCGCACACACACACACACACACACACACACAGATAAGGAACAATGGGAATAGTGGAAAAAATTCTAGCACATACCTTGTCTGTGGGCTCTATGTCAATCTCAATTTCTTTCCCAGTGAGTGTCTGAGAGACAGACATTGATCAAATAGTTAGTCATGTTAAGAGGATGCCTTCATTACCAGCACACGTCAGTTAGTTACTTATGATCCAAGTTATTCGATTCTTATTTTATGGACCCATGTAGCTAGCTAGCTACTTACTGACTGTGTACACTGAGCAGCAGAATT
The DNA here is from genome assembly GCF_057628025.1 of Oncorhynchus mykiss. Taxonomy (NCBI): domain Eukaryota; kingdom Metazoa; phylum Chordata; class Actinopteri; order Salmoniformes; family Salmonidae; genus Oncorhynchus; species Oncorhynchus mykiss. The sequence continues at coordinate 37,267,145 of NC_143042.1, forward strand.
AAAACCTAAACTAGCCAAATTGCTTGTGTGGCTGCATATACTGTATGTCTGACGTTCTCTTACCTTGACTTTAATCAACATTTTGACTTATTTTGTTTTCTAAACACAATTATATTATAACTGAATTGGTATCTGTGTAATATCAGATAAATGTGGTATCCTGCTTAGCTACAACATGAGACATTTCTACACCAATCTTTCTTTGTCGCAAATAATTCAATTGAAGTTCCTGTGTTTCTCAGAAATAGGTCCCACTATTCTCCGTGCTCACAACGAAAGAGTTCCGCGATGTGCTTAGTAAACTACGGTGTTACGTTTTCTCCGTCAAAAAGTTGTATTAGATTAAATATGTTTATTTAAATAGTTTAGTTACTGTTCGAAAAATCCCTAGAGGTAGCCCCATAACTACTGTTAAAAAAAATACATTTTCGTAGACCTTTTTAAAAACGTACGGAAATGAGTCATGGGAATTACGTAAATTAGTCTTTATTTGTAGTCTTTTCTCAACCTCCACTGCACCAAAAATATCACAGATAGCCGAATATTAGAACTACAATAATGGCTTTACAGTAAAGACCCGTCCTCTTAAATGCCTCGCATTTGTAGCGGAAACAGTGCTGGTGAAATAAGATATCTTTCTCACACATTTCATAACGGTAAGAAGTTTATGCCTCATTTCGTAGAGAAGAATATGGTTACTTATATAATTACATCTAACCGTACAGATATAGGGAATTTAACCTAATTTGGCGGTTTTGATTCAATATTAGCTAACCTTGAATTTTGACAGGACCATCGAAATGACAGCAGGATAGCCTGTATTGACTAGATTTTTTTCGAGTAGCTACGTTACATGTCGACACCTGCTCGTCGAAAATCTCATTCCAAAATCATGGGCATTAATATGGAGATGGTCCCCCCTTTGCTGCTATAACAGCCTCCACTATTCTGGGAAGTCTTTTCACCAGATGTTGGAACACTGCTGCAGGGACATGCTTCCATTCAGCCACAAGAGCATTAGTGAGGTTGGGGGATTAGGCCTGGCTTGCAGTTGGCATTCCAATTCATCCCAAAGGTGTTTCATGGGGTTGAGGTCAGGGCTCTGTGGAGGCCAGTCAAGTTCTTCCACACCGATCTCAACAAACCATTTCTGTATGACCTCGCTTTGTGCACGGGGGCATTGCCATGCGGAAACAGGAAAGGGCCTTCCCCAAACTGTTGCCACAAAGTTGGAAGCACAGAATCATCTAGAATGTCATTGTAAGCTGTAGCGTTAGATGGCGCCGAAGAACATGGCTGACGTTTTACATTCTCCCAACCAATTGTGCAATTTTAAAAAAACAACGTTTTGTGTAACTTATTTCGTAACTTATTGTGTACATAATATTGCTGCTACCGTCTCTTATGACCGAAAATAAATTCTGCAGATCAGAAAAGCCATTACTCACCGCGGACTGGAAGAAACGTTTTCCTTTAACGAGTCTGACGAGAAGTATATCCTGCTTTCACTAGAACAGGCCCAGATCCAAGCCTCTTGGGTGAGGAAAAGACACCGGAAAAGAGGACGCAGATTGGAGATCCTTCTGAGAATCTGGAGGCGAGCGAGCAAATTCCCAATGCCTTCCATTCTCCTTGCTAACGTGCAATAGTTGGAAAATAAAATTCATGACCTACTATTAAGATTATCCTGCCAAAGGGACATTAAAAACTGTAACATCTTATGTTTCACCAAAACGTGGCTGAATGAAGAAACTGCCAATTTAGAGCTGGTGGGATTTTCCATGCACCGGCAGAACAGAGACGGTACCTCTGGTAAGACGAGGAGTGGGGGTGTGTGTCTTTTTGTCAATAACAGCTGGTGCATGATGTCTAATGTTAAAGAAGTCTTGAGGTATTGCTCGCCTGAGATAGAGTACCTTATGATAAGCTGTCGACCACACTATCTACTAAGAGAGTTCTCATCTGTATTATTCGTAGCCGTCTATTTCCCACCACAAAGCGAAGCTGGCACTTAGACCGCTCTCAACCAACTCTATAAGGCCATAAGCAAAGAAGAAAATGCTCACCCAGAATCGGCACTCCTAGCCGGGGACTTTACTGCAGGCAAACACAAATCAGTTTTAACAACTTTTTATTTTTACCAGCATGTCACGTGCAATCAGGAAAGAAGAAAAAAAGCACCAGCTGTTCTGGATGACTGTGTGATAACGCTCTCAGTTGCCGATGTGAACAAAACCTTTAAACAGGTCAACATTCACAAAGCCGCTGGGCCAGACGGATTACCAGGACGTGTACTCAAAACATGCGTGGACCAACTGGCAAGTGTCTTCACTGATATTTTCAACCTCTCCCTGACCGAGTCTGAAATACCTACATGTTTCAAGCAGACCACCGTAGTCCCTGTGCCCAAGGAAGTGACGGTAACCTGCCTAAATGATTACTGCCCCGTGGCACTCACGTCGGTAGCCATGAAGTGTTTTGAAAGGCTGGTCATGGCTCACATCAACAGCATCCTCCCAGACACCCTAGACCCACTTCAATTCGCATACCGCCCCAACAGATCCACAGATGACGCAATCTCAATCGCACTCCACTCTGCCCTTTCTCAATTGGACAAAAGGAACACCAATGTGAGAATGCTGTTCATTGACTACAACTCAATGTTCAACACCAAAGTGCCCACGAAGCTCATCACTAAGCTAAGGACTCTGGGACTCAACACCTCCCTCTGCAACTGGATCCTGGACTTCCTGACAGGACTCCCTCTGGTGGTAAGAGTAGGCAACAACACGTCTGCCACGCTAATCCTTAACACTGGGGCCCCACAGGGGTGTGTACTTAGTCCCCTCCTGTATTCCCTGTTCACCCACGACTGCGTGGCCAAACACGACTCCAACACCATCATTAAGTTTGCTGACGACATAACAGTGGTAGGCCTGATCTCCGACAACGATGAGACAGCCTATAGGGAGGAGGTCAGAGAACTGGCAGTGTGGTTTGATTTGATTTGAAGATTTCTCTTCACTGGAACTAAGGGGCCTAGCTCGAACAATGAAAAACAACCCCAGACCATTATTCCTCCTCCACCAAACTTTACAGTTAGCACTGTAGGTGTAGGTGGCGTTCTCCTGGCATCCGTCAAACCCCAGATTCGTCCATCGGACTGCCAGATAGTGGAGCGTGATTCATCACTCCAGAGAACGCGTTTCCACTGCTTCAGAGTCCAATAGTGGCACGCTTTACACCACCCCAGCCGACGCTTGGCACTGTGCATGGTGACCTTAGGCTTGTGTCTAGCTGCTCGGCCATGGAAACCCATTTCATGAAGCTCCCATCTAACAGTTACTGTGCTGACGTTGCTTCCAGAGGCAGTTTGGAACACAGTAGTGAGTGTTGCAACCGAGGACAGGTGATTTTTACGCTCTACGTGCTTCAGCACTCGGCAGTCCCGTTCTGTGAGCTTATGTGGCCTACCACTTTGCGGCCGAGTCGTTGTTGCTCCTAGACGTTTCCACTTCACAATAACAGCACTTACAGTTGACCGGGGCAGCTTTAGCAGGGCAGAAATTTGACGAACTGACTTGTTTGAAAGGTGGCATCCTATGACGGTGCCACTTTGAAACTTTCTATAGTAATTTGAAACTTTCTATAGTAATTAACTGAAATTCATTAGTCACAAGCGATATCTCAATTGGCCCATTATGGATATTCTGTTCATTTGATAGTGAGGATTATAAAATGACTTTAAACATTTTAAAGGATGTATTGTTTTTCTTGCCCCACTGTCACTAAAATGAAATGTTTTCTGTGACCTATTTGTAAGGCACACATTGTTTATCACATTCTCCCTCGTTTTTCCTTATGTTTGATTGGAATTTGTATCATCATACAAGTGAATGAATTAATACAAATATTGTGCGTGCATTTGTGCGTTAAGTTTGAGTGAGTGCGTGTGTATGGGAGGGTTGTGGAGTGGTAAGTGATTACATGTAAGTTGTGGGAACGTATGTTTTTGGTTTGACATTGTTTCTGGGAGCAAGTCCATACGTTTCCTGACTGGTAAAACTGATTTACTAATTTATTTAAATGCACTGAGAACAGAAGTGAAAATGTAGCCTGTTCTGGGAACGTTTATTTTTAGGTTGCAGCGAGGTTCTGAAAACGTTTTACTATGGTTCCTTGAAATTTTTCCTGGGAGGTTTTATTAACGCTCTGAAAACAAAAATTATAGTTTTTTTTAGGTTTTTGTTTTTCTTAACTGTTACTGAATTCCATGTTTTTCGCTTTTCGGTTTTCGCTTCAGCCTTGTACTTGATTGATGAATTAAGGTCACTAACTAGTAGGGAACTCTCCTCACCTGGTAGTTTAGGTCTTAATTGAAAGGAAAAAACAAAAACCTGCAGACACATGGCTCTCCATGGAATGAGTTTGACACCGCTGATTACTTTAACTACAACCATGAGGAAACCTGTAGGAAATATTATGCTGAAGTGCGGAAATTCCCACCATATATTTTTTTCTTAACATTCTCTAAACTAGCCTATTTGAGAACATACCCAATGTCAAACCAGTTGGAGAACGTTCCTAGAACGTGTTTGAACTTTTAGGAAACGTTCTGTTAAAGCAGCCTAATGAAATACCAAGAAAATAATGTTTCTTGTCAAGTTCGTTAAATGTGCTGAGAATGTTCCAAAGCCAAGCAACTATCCTGCACCATTCCCAGGAAGTTGTGAGAAGGTTGTATGCAAAATAACCATAGGACGACCTTACAGTACACTCACCAAGCTCTAAGAAACACATGGTTCTCATAATGGTAGCTGAGATGTAATCTGACTACCCAATTTTTTAAAAACATTTACTCAGTTACATTACATTACATTACAAAATATTGTAATCAGATTACAGATACTTTTGAAAAACTAGATGATTACTTCTTGGATTATTGTTTTATTCACTTAGGATATCTGACCACAAGTCAGAGACCGCTATGATGACACGCCAGATGTGTTTGATGGATTATTTTTGTCTTCTGCTAATACCTTTTAAGGGGAAAGTAATCCAAAAGTAACTGAAAGTAATTACGGATTTGGGTAATCCAGAAAATACGTTACTGATTCAAATTTAGGACAGGTAACTAGTAACTGTAACGGATTACATTTAGAAAGTAACCAACACAACCTTGTGTTGGTGTGACAGCCTGTTCTATTCTGTTGTTCGTTTTGTCGACCTCATTGCAGACAGAGCAGAAAAAGATACAACGTGTCCATACTACAGATAACCAGCAGTAGAAATGCCTCGCATTGAGAACGACATCAAGTTGGACTTCAAGGATGTACTTCTCCGTCCGAAACGAAGCACACTCAAGTCCCGTAGTGAGGTGCATAACTCATTTGTCCTATGTTGTACTGTTTATGTATTGTTCTGTTGTATTCAAATACCCATTTGTACAAATACAGCGTATCGCTCTTCAATAAAAATTAAGGCTTTTTCTCTAATTATAACACGTCTGTCTGTCCCTCCGTACGTATGTCTGTCTTTGTCTTTTTGCCTGCCTGCTTTTCTGCCTGTCTGCCTGCTTTTCTGCCTGTCTGCCTTTCTGTCTGTCCTTCTCCAGGTGGACCTGATGAGAAGTTACACCTTCAGGAACTCCAAGGGAAGCTACAGAGGAATCCCCATTGTTGCAGCCAACATGGACACTGTCGGCACCTTCGAGATGGCTCTGGCTTTGTCCAAGGTATAGAGATAGAGAAATACATAGTGTGTGTATATACATCATTGGGTATAGATAGCAAAAAGCAATCATCAACCTCCTCCCTCAGTCCAACCTTCTAATACTAAACAACCTCTACTCCCACAAATATCCCCTCCTGGCTCCCATAGAAAGCAAAATACAAATACAGTACAGTGCCTTCGGAAAGTATTCAGACACCTTTTTTCCACATTTTGTTACGTTACAGTCTTGTTGTAAAATGTATTAAATTGTTTTTTCCCCCTCATCAATCCACACACAATACCCCATAATAACAAAGCAAAAACATGTTTTTAGAAATATTTACTAATTTATTAAAAATAAACAACTGAAATATCACATTTACATAAGTGTTCAGGCCCTTTACTCAGTACTTTGTTGAAGCACCTTTGGCAGCGATTACACCATTGAGTATTCTTGGGTATGATGCCACAAGCTTGGCACACCTGTATTTGGGGAGTTTCTCCCATTCTTCTCTGCAGATCCTCTCAATCTCTGTCAAGTTGGATAGGGAGCGTCACTGCACAGCTATTTTCAGGTCTCTCCAGAGATGTTCAATCGGGTTCAAGTCCGGACTCTGGCTGGGCCACTCAAGGACTTTCAGAGACTTGCCCCAAAGCCACTCCTGCATTGTCTTGGCTGTGTGCTTAGGGTCGTTGTAATGTTGGAAGGTGAACCGTCACCCCAGTCTGATGTCTTGAGCACTCTGGAGCAGGTTTTTATCAAGGATCTCTCTGTACTTGCTCAGTTCATATTTTCCTCGATCCTGACTAGTCTCCCAGTCCCTGCCACTGAAGAACATCACTGCAGCATGATGCTGCCACTACCATGCTTCACCATAGGGATGTTGCCAGGTTTCCTCCAGACGTGACGCTTGGCATTCAGGCCAAAGAGTTCAATCTTGGTTTCATCAGACCAGATAATCTTGTTTCTCATAGTCTGAAAGTCTTTAGGTGCCTTTTGGCAAACTCCAAGCGGGCTGTCATGTATGTGCCTTTTACTGAGGAGTGACTTCTGCCTGGCAACTCTACCATAAAGGCCTGATTGGTGGAGTGCTGCAGAGATGGTTGTCCTTCTGGAAGGTTCTCCCATTTCCACAGAGGAACTCTAGAGCTCTGTCAGAGTGACCATTGTGTTCTTGGTCACCTCCCTGACCAAGGCCCTTCTCCCTCGATTGCTCAGTTTGGCCGGGCGGCCAGCTCTAGGAAGAGTCTTGGTGGTTCCAAACTTCTTCCATTTAAGAATGATGGAGGCCACTGTGTTCTTGGGGATCTTCAATGCTGCGTAAATGTTTTGGTACCCTTCCCCAGATCTGTGCCTCGACACAATCCTGTCTCAGAGTTCTACGGACAATTCCCTCGACCACATGGCTTGGTTTTTGCACTGTCAATTGTGGGACCTTCTATAGACAGGTGTGTGCCTTTCCAAATTATGTCCAATCAATTGAACTTACCACAGGTGGACTCCAGTCAAGTTGTAGAAACATCTCAAGTATGATCAATGGAAACAGGATGCAGAGTTCAATTTAGAGTTGTATAGCTCTGAATGCTTATGTAAATAAAGTATTTCTGTTCCTTATTTTATATACATTTGCAAACATTTCTAAAAACCTGTTTTCACCTTGTCATTATGTGATATTGTGTGTAGATCAGAGTTTTTTTTTCATCCATTTTTTGAATAACGCTGTAACGTAACAAAATGTGGAAAAAGTCAAGGGGTCTGAATACTTTCTGAAGTCTCTGTACACATAGGTTTTATAACTTTAAAGGTGTTTGTAAAGTAAGTGTTCTTGTCTCTCTTTCTCCCCCACAGTTCACACTCTTCACTGCCATTCACAAGCACTATTCAGTAGATGACTGGAAGGAGTTTGCAACAAAGAATCCAGAATGTGTACCGGTACGTTGAAACAATATCAGTTGCAATCCAATGTATGACTCCTTGTAATAACTGTATGACAAGACTCCTCTTGTTTTTGAAATGATGTGTTAATTTGGTCTCTCTATCTCTTTCTCTCGCTCTCTGACTCTCTCGCTCCCTCTCTCTTAGAGTATGGCAGTCAGCACAGGGACAGGCGAAGGGGACTTTGACAGGCTGGGTGAGATCACAGCCGCTGTGCCTCAGCTCCAGTACATCTGTGTGGATGTGGCCAATGGCTACTCTGAGCACTTTGTCCACTTTGTTAAAGACGTGCGTCAGAAGTACCCGACACACACCATCATGGTCAGTGACTCCTCTACGCTGTCTTTTCCATTGGGCGAACTCTAGTTAGGCCTTTTGGAGTGTTTTTACAGTGATGACGTGGATGATAGTTGATACGTCTCAAATCACACTATTCCCGAGGGCTCTTGTCGAAGAAGTGCACTCAGGGTGTCAATTGAATCCATATAGGACTAGTCAAAAGTAGTGCACTATATAGTAGTGCACCATTTAAAGTGATTGTGTTGTCTTTGCCACAGGCGGGGAATGTGGTTACCGGGGAGATGGTGGAGGAGCTGATCCTCGCTGGCGCTGACATCATCAAAGTGGGCATCGGACCAGGTGATGTCATAAACTGGGGACTATCACATTGCTGTTTTTTCTGGATCGTCATATTGGATTGAAGCCTTAGTGTGATCATACTGATAAACACTCAACTTTCTGTCTGTATGTATGTCTGTCTGTAGGCTCTGTGTGCACCACCCGTAAGAAAACAGGGGTGGGTTATCCCCAGCTGAGCGCTGTGATAGAGTGTGCAGATGCTGCCCACGGCCTGGGCGGACACATAATCTCTGTAAGCCTCCATTATTATTATACACCTATAGTTATACACTCACATCCTTTTGGCTCAACAGTCTTTATAAAACGTTTATACACCCTGAACATCATTATACACACATACAGTGCATTTGGAAAGTATTCAGACCCCTTCACTTTTTCCACGTTTTGTTACATTACAGCCTTATTCTAAAATATATATTTTTTAAAGTATAATCTCATCAATCTACACACAATACCCCATAATGACGAAGTGAAAACAGGTTTTTAGACATTTTTGCTAATTTATAAAAGATCAAAAACAGAAATACCTTATTCATATAATTATTCAGAACCCTTTGCTATGAGACTCGAAATTCAGTTTAGGTGCGTCCTGTTTACTTTGATCATATTTGAGATGTTTCTACAACTTCATTGGAGTTCACGTGGGGTAAATTAAGTTGATTAGACATGATTTGGAAAGGCACACACCTGTCTATAGAAGGTCCCACAGTTGACAGTGCATGTCAGAGCAAAAACCAAGTCATGAGGTCAAAGGAGTTGTCCGTAGAGGTCCGAGACAGGTTTGTGTCGAGGCACAGATCTGGGGAAGGTTACCAAAAAATGTCTGCATCATTGAAGATCCCCAAGAACACAGTGGCTTCCATCATTCTTAAATGGAAGAAGTTTGGAACCACCAAGACTCTTCCTAGAGCTGGCCGCCCGGCCAAACTGAGCAATCTGGGGAGAAGGACATTGGTCAGGGAGGTGACCAAGAACCAGATGGTCACTTTGACAGAGGTCTAGAGTTCCTCTGTGGAAATGGGAGAACCTTCCAGAAGGACAACCGTCTCTGCAGCACTCCACCAATCAGGCTTTTATGGTAGAGTGGCCAGACAAAAGCCACTTCTCAGTAAAAGGCACATGACAGCCCACTTGGAGTTTGCCAAAAGGCACCTAAAGGACTCTGACTATGAGAAACAAGATTCTCTGTTCTGATGAAACCAAGATTGAACTCTTTGACCTGAATGCCAAGCGTCACGTTTTGAGGAAATCTGGCACCATCCCTATGGTGAAGCATGGTGGTGGCAGAATCATATTGTGGGGATGTTTTTCAGGGGCAGTTACTGAGATACTAGTCAGGATCGAGGGAAAGATGAACAGAGCAAAGAACAGAGAGATCCTTGATGAAAACCTGCTCCAGAGCACTCAGGACCTCAGACTGGGGCAAAGGTTCACCTTCTAACAGGTCTTGGATGTGTGCTTAGGGTTGTTGTCAACGCAAGAGTGGCTTCGGGACAAGTCTCTAAATGTCCTTGAGTGGCCCAGCCAGAGCCCGGACTTGAACCCGATCGAACATCTCTGGAGAGACCTGAAAATAGCTGTGCAGCGACGCTCCCCATCCAACCTGACAGAGCTTGAGAGGATCTGCAGAGAAGAATGGGATAAACTTCCCAAATACAGGTGTGCCAAGTTTGTAACGTCATACCCAAGAAGACTCGAGGCTGTAATCGCTGCCAAAGGTGCTTTAACAAAGTACTGAGTAAAGGGTCTGAATACTTATATAAAGGTGATATTTCAATTTGTTTTTGGAACATATACATTTTTAAAAAAAAATCTAAAGACCTGTTTTTGCTTATGGGCTATTGTGTGTAGATTGATGAGGATTTTTAACAAATCCATTTTAGAATAAGGCTGTAACGTAACAAAATGTGGAAAAGGTCAAGGGGTCTGAATACTTTCTGAATGAACTGTACATTCAAAGTATTGGGACAGTGACACGTCTTTTTGTGTTGATTTGTACTCCAGCACTTTGGATTCTAAAATTATACAATGACTATGGGGTTAAAGTGCAGACTGTCTGCTTTAATTTGAGGGTATTTCCATCCATATCTGGTGATCCGTGTAGAAATTACAGCATTTTTTTGAACATAGTCCCTCCATTTTAGGGGACCTAAAGTATTGGGACAGTTTCACTTATAGTGTAGTCAAACGTTTTGTATTTTGTCTCATATTCCAAGCAGAATACATCGAGATTGTGACTCTACAAACTTGTTGGATGCATCTGCTGTTTGTTTTGTTTGTGTTTTCGATTATATTTGTGCCCATTACAAATGAATGGTAAATAATGTATTGTGTCATTTTGGAGTCACTTTTATTGTAAATAAGAATAGAATATGTTTCTATCACATCTACAATGAATGTGGACGCTATGACTCGTCATTATTCACAATTCATTCAGGACTATCCGTAATCACTGTAGCATCCACATTAATGTGCAAGTGTTTAAAACATGATATTCTTATTTATAAACAAGGCGTGTCCCTGTACATACAAAGATTGTTCCGTAGGCAGAGACTTTGTCTGAAAATGTGCACAATCTTATTATTCCCTATTTTCTTTTTCTCTCATAAAGGATGGTGGGTGCACTTGCCCTGGTGACGTTTCCAAGGCTTTTGGTGAGTTTTGTAACGGTCAAATTCGATTTTTCAGCTCACAGAGCACACAGTACTTACTTTAATCAGCCTTCAACCATGTACAGAGACTCTACAACAGAGTACTTACTATGTGTCTGACCCCGGCTGGATTTGCTCTGCATTTTGATTGGCTGTGTGCTGTGGTTGTGTGTGACTCACAGGTGCCGGGGCGGACTTTGTGATGCTGGGCGGGATGCTGGCCGGCCACTCAGAGAGCGGGGGCGAGGTCATCGAGAAGAACGGGAAGAAGTACAAGCTGTTCTACGGCATGAGCTCCGACACGGCCATGAAGAGACACGCCGGGGGTGTGGCCGAGTACAGGTCAGAGATGCTACTGGCAGCAAAGCAGGAAATTAGCCGTTTTTAACTGTGTAGCACACTTTAGGGAAAGAAGAAGTAGTAAGTCAGTATTGGACAAGTAAGCCTTGTCTGAGTCAGAACGGCCCACAGGGGCATGCCAGGAACCTATCTCCTGTTTCTGTAGCATGAGGCAGCTTGATGTACAAGTACACCCCCTTGACAGGACTCTAATCTGGGGAAGAATAAGAGATAGCGAAACCGTTCCTTCTTCTTCCCCCAGGGCATCTGAAGGGAAGACGGTAGAGGTAGTCTACAAGGGTCCCGTGGACGTGACCATACGGGATGTCCTGGGTGGGGTCCGCTCCACCTGTACCTACGTGGGCGCAGGGAAGCTCAAGGAGCTCAGCCGCAGGACCACCTTCATCAGGGTCACCCAGCAGCTCAACACCGTCTTTGGGAATGATAACTAGGCGAGGCCCAGGCTGGTTCACACACACACATACACACATATACACACACCATACCGTTGATAGTAAGAATCAGTCATTTGAGAAACTTAAACCTAGGATAAATGTTTGGTTGCCAAAACCAAAACCTTTTTAGATAATACTATCAAACAATCCCTTATCTAAGAGTCATATTTAAGCAAAAGGCATTAGGGGGTGTGGTATATGGCCAATATACCATGGCCAAGGGCTGTTCTTACACACGACGCAACGCGTAGTGCCTGTATACATCCCTTAGCCGTGGTATATTGGCCATATACCACAAACCCTCAAGGTGCCTTATTGCTATTATAAACTGATTACCAACATAATTAGAGCAGTAAAAATAAACATTTTGTCATACCAATCAGCATTCAGGGCTCGAATCCACCCAGTTCATAATTCAACTTTAAACATACTTGACTTATTCTAAACTGCCATAAATGTACATTTCTTGGTAATAAGTGAACTGAGGGCACTTCAGGACGTATTTCCAGGTTTTTCTTTTGTCATCTTGCTCAATCATTCCCATTCCGCTCTGGGGGCGGTGAGTACAGGCTTCTCTCTATGTCCAATATTATCTACCATGTCCTATCATTTCACATGATCTTGCGCTCTCTCTCTCTCTCTCTCTCTTTACCTCTCAATCCCCCATTTTCCTAACACTTCTATGCACATCCCTGTTTTTCAAGACATCTCATCACCATGCTGTTTTGAAAACCATATGCCATAAATGAATATACAGTATTTCACTGTATGAAGTATGTACTATATTGAGATTGCAAGTGTTAAAAACATCTGCTTTTATTATTTTAGATAGTCAACAAATTCAAGTGTCAACTGGACGGGCTACATACAGTGAAGAGATTTAGATGTTCATAATAATGACCAATACTGCTGATTTTAAAATATTTTAGATTATTTTATCCTTTTCAAAATAACTTAAAATATATATTGCACTTGATGTAGTATTCCAGTCGTTTTCCCCATAGCAAGTTAGTTTTTCTGCTATTCTCATGCGGACCAAATATTAAGGCGAGGAGGAAATAGATACTGAATGAAAATACTAACAGGGGTTTCGTGTGCTGTACAGCTACAGCAGCAACCCGGTCAGTCAAATTACACACCGCATGTTGAAGGGAAACTGTTGTGGAATACAAAATGTAGGGTTGCAAAATTCCTGTAACTTTCCCCAAATTCCCAGGTTTTCCAGAAGTCCTGAGTGGAACTTGGAAGATTCCCAGAATATGGCAGAAAAAGCAGGAAATTCAGCAAACCCCCCAACCAGGATTTCTGGAGAACTTGGGAATTTTGGGAAAGGAACCGGGATTTTGCAACCCTAATTCAAAGTATTGTAGCGACCTTAACACAACACCTAGCGACCTCGTCAAGAGGTTCGGACTTCTTAGCTTAATGGTTAAGGTGTTGGCTTGACAGTCACTGGACATGGTTTGAGTCCTTGTCAGGGCTCCCTCCTGAATTCGCTACAGTATGTTTTGATGGTAAGGAAGGCAGGACAGCTTTGATTGTTACCTCGATTTACTGTTAATTTCTCACTTTTGTCAATTAGACTATAGAATCTCCATGCAATCAGTATTCACATTATTACTTTACTGGATATTCAGTTACTTTGCTAGAATGTTGTCTATGCATTATTATTTTAAGGTGTGCAACTGACTAGTTTTCATTATGTCTGTATATTTACTTTACTTCATAGTGTTTTCCAGGATAATTCCTTTTCATATATTTTGGTTTTAGTCAAACATGTCATGCCGTTTTTAAGCCACATTTGTTGTTGTTTCAGTCTTGTCAGTTCTGACCAGTCGGATAAACACTCCAAACAGCCTACCCGACCGCTCGGGGTCGTCCGCATGGTCATAAAGCACACCATTGCCTGGTTTTGTATCATATTCCAATAATAAAACTGAAAATGCAATTTCAGAATGACATGTCCGCCCCCGTGAAAGTTGCGCCTCTGGTTCTGACCAATAAAGAGCATTCCATATGAGTTGTTTCGCCGTTTGTTTTAGAGCAATGGTCACCATCGACCGGTCCAGCTCCAAGGCATTCCTAGATCACCAAGCATTTAGGTAAAATAAAACAACGATAAAGCGCAGAAACACGCCATCGGGTCTAACGGTCGTCTCGCATCGAACAGTGCAAGCTGTCAAATCAAAGGCACTCATTTGATATAAAGTATTTTTTAACGAAAATTAAAACGTCCCAGTTTGTTACTTTGACGAGGTTGGAGTAATAACATGTTCAACTACTTAAGACATTGTCTCGAATCTAGAAATTAACAATTATTTAATTGTATTTATTTCATACAGTTAGCGGTAGGTGCACTTTATTCAGCAGTCCCAGAAAAAGGAAGGCAAAGTATTCCCATTTTGAATCATTTAATGTGTCTGAATATACAACCCCGCCTACAATGCAGGCCCAGAGAGCAAATCAAGTGCACCTACAACACTTTAGCTCAGATCACCTATCTGCACAGTTTCCTCAAGCCAGAGACTAAAAATAAGCCTGGAATGCACAGCAAAAATGTATACTGTGCGAGTTTAAAACCCCAACTACAGAGAGACTCAAGGAATACAGCAAAGAGCAGATGTTTTTATGAGTAAGTTCACGTTTAAGTTGTTATTCAGCACTGTCAACATGTTAAGCCATAAAATGCATGTTCTCCCTACTTCCACTCACGCTGCAACCATCACTGCAGCTGCAATGAAGGAGTATAGATGGCGAAGTGTTCCCGATAAGCTTGTGTTTATTATTACTAGAGGCTTGTCTTTTGTAATGTGAAGGACTGTTTCACTTTCTCTGGTCATAGGGGTAACAACATGAATTTGTGCATGAGGCAGAAATAGGTTTTGACATCAGCTGGAAAACTGTCCCCTTTCCCCAGTGGAGGGAAGGTAGAGCGGAGGGACGGTGAGCGGTGAGAGGCAGCCTCACCACTGCTCCTTCTCTCCCCTCAGACTGACCATCAGATGCAGGCCATCGGTCCAGTATAAAAAAAAATGTCATTATTATGCTCACTCAGCTGTGCCTCACAAATAATACAACAAATGATCTATTACCAGTGTGATCATACACCTAACATGTTTAAATATGATTTCAAGATGGTCTGAGAAGAACAACATTAGCAGGGCAATGCAAGCATTGCCAATATGCAGTGAATGTATTGGGCCTATAGCCTACTGCACAAACCTCATTGCTACACAACTGTTTAATTGGTTTATGTTGCGTAGGCTTATGTTTTTTTAAAGTTATGTTGTATTTTGATTCAGAAAGTGATCTTGACTCAGAGAGCATTGTTAGTACATTGTTTATTGTTCATTTTAAGAGTACATCTTAACATGACAGAAATATCCACATAATATAGTATACAAAATACAGTACATAAATAAACTGTACTGTTTGATATATTGGCATACTATCAAGAAAATGGCAATGTATTCCCCAGACATGTTTGTAAATTAACCATTTCAAAATATCTGGACAGAAACATCAGCATTTACATTCAATCAACTGAATATTTACGTTATTTATTGTACAATGACGAGGTCAATGAAACGTGATTAAGGGACATGAAAAGATGGAAGTTCAATGGGACAACATTGTGATAGGTGGGTAATTTAACCAGCAGGGGGAGACAAAGTCCTGCCTTGCAAGTTAACTGAAATCTAGCCAGTGTAAGACACAATATTTGTATTTGGTTTCACCTTTATTTATCTAGGAAAGTCAGTTAAGAACAAATTCTTATTTACAATGATGGCCTACCACAAGGCAAAAAGTATCCTGTCAGGACAGGGGCTGGGATTAAACATTTAATACAAATATAGGACAAAACACACAATGCAAGAGAGACACCAGGAACACCACATAAAGAGAGACCTATGACGACAACATAGCATGGCAGCATGGCAGCACAATAGTCGGGATCCAAGCTGAATTCAATACATTTAAGATATTTCCTAGACATGCTCACAGAATTCCTCTATATACGGCATACCGATAACCCTCTCACACTTGCACATGGGACCCTGGTGAGACTCACTCATTAGATTTCAGTGGTGGTAAGACTGCTGTTGAAAGTGATAGACCTCTCCACATGGGCATCCCCACTGCTGCTCTCCATACTGTCTGGCAATGGCTGGGTCTCCTCCTGAGAACATGTTACTCTGGCGAATGGTGCTTGTTTTAATAAAGTTAGGTCAAAGCCTAAAAGGCTAGGGCCGGCTTTGACTGCATGTGCTGGTATGGATGTGGGTACTCAGACCCGCAAGCCACTGAGGGCCCTCATGAAGACTACAGATTTTTTGTGGCCCCCACCCAAGTTGGCATCCCTGATTTAGGGATGGCTGCAAGATCACATAATGATAGTATTCTACATAACATACCCAAATATACTGTAGTAATAGCATAGTATAATATTACTGGAAGACAAAAAACACCACCAAATTTCTTAGGAGGTTTTAGGATGATTGTGCACATGCTTCTCTCATGTGGCCAAAACTCAACAGCATCTCAAGAAGAGCTAAATCAGGGATGCCAACTTGGATAGGGGTGGGGGCCACAAAAAAATCTGTAGTCTTCATGAGGGCCCTCAGTGGCTTGCGGGTCTGAGTACCCACATCCATACCAGCACATGCAGTCAAAGCCGGCCCTAGCCTTTTGAGGGCCCTAAGTGAAAACTTGAAGAATTATCATTCACGGTGGACAGTGGGAAATGTGAACGGACTCGAGGTTGGATGACCACCAAAATGTGCGTAAAGTAGTGGTAAAGAGCGTGATTCGAATCTTCAGCTCCAATGTATCATTAACACAGAAACAGTCATAGGCCATGTTCGAGAGGCTCAAACCCGCAATGCATCATGGGTAAATTGTGACTGACCGATCTTCAAATAATGAGTCGTTTTGATGAAAGGTGCTTTGTAGAGCAGTCGACCTGCAGTCGTTTTGATCCACTTAAATATGGCCAATATTGTCTAAAACCCTGTCCATTTCTGTAATTTATCTTCTTAAAATTGTATTTTAAACCTAATCCTAACCACACTGCTAACCTTATGTATAACACACATATTTTATACCTTTTTGTACCAAATTTAGACTTTGTGGCTGTGGAATTGGTCAGTGCCATCCTGAATTCTTGAGAAGTAGCTACACCATTGAAGTTGACATTTTAAATGGTTAAAGTAAGAGTTAGGTAAGGGTTATTGTTTAAGTCGGTTTTTTAAGTCTCTGTACTTTACTATTTATATTTTTGACAACTTTTACTTTTGTTCCACAACATTCCTAAAGAAAATAATGTACTTTCTACTCCATAAATGTTCACTGACATCCAAAAGTACTCGTTACATTTCATATGCTTAGCAGGACAGGAAAATGCTCAAATTCGAGCACTTGTCAAGAGAACATCCCTGGTCATCCATACTGCCTCTGATCTGGCGGACTCACTAAACACAAGTGCTTCGTTTGTAAATTATGTCTGGGTGTTGGAGTGTGCCACTGGCTAGCCATAAATTTAAATAATATAAGAAATATTGGATGATTCATACTTTTACTTTTGATACTGAAGTAACGTTATATTTTAGCAATGACATTTAAAACCAAATACTTTTGAACTTTTACTCAACTAGTATTTTACTGTGTGACTTTCATTTTTACGTGATTCATTTTCTATTAAGGTACAGTATCTTTACTTTTACTCGTATGAAGATTGGGTACTTTTTCCACCACTGTATCTAGTGGAAACCGGGAGAAAGAGATCCAGGGCATAAATGAATGGAACTCATGTTAGATGTACAACATAGCCAACAGGGGGAGACAAAGTGCGAGTTTACATGTAAAACCTGAATCCATCCATCCTTTAATCAAAAATAATAATCGGTGGCATGTAGCTAGGGTTGACGCTTAAAGTTAGCTAGCTATGTGGTCATGGATACGGTGCCCATGTTATGAGAAACAACAGTGAAGCACAGCAAACTAACGTTAGCTAGCCATACTGCGAGTTCGTTTAATGGTATCTATTGGTAAGTACTGTTAGATACATATTTGTTGTTGGGATGATAACAGTCATGTGTAGCGCTAGTTAGCTAACTATGAATCCCAGTTAGCTATAGTAGCTAGCAAATAGTTAGCTAGCAAGCTAGCATTGTTGGTTAACAGTAGCGCGCTGACGCATGACACGCACACATGCACGGAATACATGATAATGACAAAAACACTTGGATGGAATTGTAGCTAGCTAATTTGTCCAAAGCAGTTCTAACTATAGTAGTAAACTAGCTAGCCAACTTTGTTGTTTAAATTATGAAAATAATATACAAAAAAGGTAGGAGTTTTTAAATGATATATCCATTACCATAAGAGTGCTGTGATGACCAGAACAAAGCGGACAGCAGAGCTGGACAAGCATCCAGATCCAGCTGCTGCTGCTAAGCTCACAGAGAAGAGTGAGTTAGCTCCAGCCCTAACATCAGCTACCCCTATACCACAACCACGGTACCCAGCCTCCATCCCTAACCAAACTCCCTTCCCTCCCGTAGGCCCCGCTGACAGCAGCAAGGGGGGCACAGGGATCATGTCCCCCAAAAGTCAGGGGAGGGCAGGCACAGCATCCCCCTACAATCTGGCTCCGGCTCCCTTCGGCCTCAACCAGAACCACGTGGTGTGTCTGCCTCTGGTCTCCGAGCACCTGAAGCTCCTGTGGGCGTGCTCAGACCAGACCCAGGAACTGGACGGCGTGACTTATCTCATAGAGGCCTTCAACGTGTTCCCATACCCGACCCTGGGGGAGACGGCATCGCTCGCCCAGAGCTGCTCTCTGCATCTGGACCAGGTATAGTCCCCTGTACAGTCCCCAGTCCTCTTGCCCTGATACATGGTTGTCCACTTCTAGTTGACTTCGACATAGCATGGGCAAACTACCAACACATGGTCCTTGCTCAGCTTCTTTCCTTTAGTCATTAGGAGTCAGCAGCACATTTCTTGTGAAAACAACCAATCTTATCCTGTCCTTATCTTAGGTCAGAGTGTGGTTCATGGTCCAGCGGCTCCGCTATGGGATCAGCTGGGATGCAGAAGAGATCTGTATGGCACGGTGCAAGATGTGCGGACCAAACCAGGCGAAGGACAAAAAAGAGAAAGAGGAGAAGGTATTGCCTCCCCTCAGTAAGGACGATGATGGGAGAAACAGGATCGAACATTCACCTGTCTCCACCTCCAATCAGCTTAGCAGCCTGTCCTTCGAGTCCTCCTCACCCGTTCCTCGAAAAAGCCGTAAACACCACCTTGTTGTTGCACCCAATAACTCCAATCTGCAACACCCTTCTCCTCCACTCCCTCTGTGCTTAGTGGCGCCCCCCACAACCACAGGGCAAACCCTCGAAGCCCCCGACAAACCCCAGAGCCACTGTCAGGATTTTCACTCAGAGCTGTGGCGGAGCTTCAGCCGTAACACAAATCCTCCGAAGGAGGAGCTCCAGCGTCTGCAGGCCCTCACCAGGCTCCACATGAAGTACATCCGCAAGTGGTTCTGCAACCGGCGTTTCTTGCTCCACCACCGCGTCAAGGCCGACCCAGGGTCTGAAGAGAACGGCCAGTCACAGCCCAACGACCTCCTGTCGTCACAGACACAGCTTATTCAGCATCTGACACAACCACCACCGCCAACTGACAGCAGGGTCAGACCATCACCAGCGAAGAAAAGGGTCTGTCAAGTAGATGATGTCGACTTCCTAAGCAGGAGCCGCAATGGTAACCCTGACCATGGCAACCCAGCTAACAACACCCACCAGATTAGGTCAAACTTGAAGGTGAAGGAAAAAGAGAAAGAACCAGCGGACGTACAGAAGAAGAAGACGGGAGCAGCAGACAAAGAGAAAACGGCCAGAGCTGGAGCTAAGAGATGGACAAAGAACGTCAAGAAGGAACTGAAGGAGGAGCGGAAAGCGGTGGGGATCACCAAATTCATCGATGACGACGGAGAAGAACAAGTTCTCAAAATGGGCCCGTGGCCGAAGAACAAGACAATAGCCCAGCTGGAGCTCCTGAGACACTTCTTCCTCACCTGCCAGTGGCCCACCAAAGGGGACTACACGCAGCTGCAGCAGCAGACAGGCCTCTCGCGGAAGGCTCTCACCCAGTGGTTCGGAGACACCCGCTACTACGTTAAGAAGGGCATGGAACGCTGGATGAGTGGGGAAGAGCACCAGAAGGTCCTGGCGCAGATTAGGGGGAAGCAGATGCAACAGCAGAGGGACTGGTTGATGACTGAGGAAACCGGTCCATCAGGGTCCTCCTCCGGGTCTTTTGCGTACCGTGACTCATAGTGCTAATGGGGAGGCTGGCAGGGAGGAGGATGGAGCTGGGACTTTGAGACCTATGAATGGCGTGAAGCTGGAGTGACCGCTGGGACAGACTTGGGGTACTCAATAGTATAAAAGGGCTTCTTCTCCTTTGTGCTCTCTCCTCTAGGAGCACTGATCCAGCATGGCCTAACAGGTGAAATTTTATTTGTTGAAACTTGAAATCTGAAACTCACCTGTCTGCAGTGATGGAAAAGGAAGCTGAGTTTGAGTCACACCCCTGCTGTAATGCTGGAGAGGCCTGGAGGGTGCTGAAAAGGGCTACATATTAGGAATTGTCACAAATGAGGCAGCATTCTGTTTTTATGTTACAAGTTGTTATGTTTATGATGTTCTAGTCTACTTTAGTTGTAGCACTATTGAAACTGGCACTTCCTGTTCAGTTATTCATTCAAATGGCAATTCATGTTTCAAGCTCCATCACAATTTTATGCTGGGAAGTTTCTATGACATTGCATTGATGTTCCTTGTTTGATATGTTCAGAGTGTAAAGAATTAGGGAAACTACCAGACCTGCGACAACCTATGTCCTTGAGTGCGTCCCAATAATCTCTCCTTCCTCCTGAAGTGTGCACTTGCGCATTCATTTCTCCCCATAAAGTTAAAATCATTGGATTGATGTAGACATGGGCTAGGGGGGAGTCCATTAAGGGAAGTAAACAAGTGCACACTTTATGAGAAGAGAGATTATTGGGACATAGCATAAGGTGTGGCCTTATTGGTAGTAAGAAAGTAGATCATTTATTTTGATTTCACTAACTCCGCTGTAGCCTGCAGTATCAAAATCTCAGAGCTGGTATGTTGAGTCGTATCTGGTTCTTTGTGTGGTGAACAGGTTGCTTCCCTTTTGTGAATAAAAATAACTGTTCTCCTTGTTCTGCAATTGGGTATCTTTTATATTTTGGATCATGAACCTCTACCTTGTTGACAGGTGACCGTCTGAATGCAACAACTGAAAGCATTTATTGAACACAAGATGAGAGTGATTAGAATCTACAAAGAAAGTAAAAAAATGTATGCCTACTCTTTTTTTTAAATTCAATTCCTTACTTTCATGGGAAATTCCCAAGAATTATAGAAATAGATACATCCTATTTTACAACACACCCATTTGAGTAATTGTCTTTCTACACATAGCTTCATCACAACCTTGCGTCACACTATCATACACATGGTACAGTATTTAAAATTCAACAGACAAATAGGAACGTTGCGCTGCAGCAATTGGTATTACTACAAGTGTGGTTGTTGTGTTCAGCTTTAATAAACATCGGATCTCTTCTCTTCTTCATTGATCCTAGAGCAATACTTTATAGGGCCATGTCCTAACTTGAGCTCATGTTAAGATTGGACCTGTACATACTCAATTATAGCCTCAAAAGCCTTAATTACAGCCTCAACTGTCTCAGTTTCAGTACTCTGCAACCTCCGCCCTCTGGGGCTGCCAGAACTCTGCTCCCTCGATGAGCCGCTTGATCAGATTAGCTGAGGTGATCAACATGTGACCTGCTGCCTGGAGGAGAGTGGAGGCCACGCGGAGGGCCTCTCTGAGAGAGAAGGGGGAAAGAGAGAGTATTATAAAAATTACCATTGTTACAGACACATTACACCAGGGACAAGACTTCCTCCCATCCCGTTCCACTCTACTCTACTCTACTCTACTCACCTGAGGACTTTCTTGGGCCCCAGATATTTGAAGTCGGCGCTGATGGAGTACCGGCCTGAGAAGGTACCCTTCACGTTCAGGGAGCCAAACACATCCTTGGGGTTCTGCCGGTACAGGTCAAAGGTCACGCGGGCTATATCTTTTCCTGTCCGCGGCTGGTTGGGGTCTTGGGCTTTAGAGAGCGTTGTACCCTGTAGGTTTAGCATAGGATATGGTGTGAGAGGGAGAGAAGCTCCAGGGTGAAGTTTCCCCTAAGTACAGATCTAGGATCAGGTTAGTGGGGGAAATGCAAAGCTGACCCAAGATCAGCACCCTACTTCAGAAGAGACGGTAGCATTGTTGGTTTAGAGCTCACAGCGCCCCTCTGTCTCTATATGTGTAGGCCATCTATCTGATGCTGTCAGGTCAAAAAGAGCATAAAATTGTTGCCGCCCGTAGCATTGAATGCAAGGGATGCCAGCTAGCGTTTGGCCTCCCTTGATATTTAAAAAAAAAAAATAATAGTCAATCAGCGTTGAGCTAAACCGAGTGAACTCAACTGTGAATGGTCCTGGCACACAAAAAAAAAAATGTTTTGGGAAGCCAGTTTGGATTTGGCTTCACTCCAATCACATCGAGCGCAATAAGTCACTGACAAAAACAACTTTAATTGTTGCATCTCGTTGTGTTGTTGTCCTCCAGTGGCTAGCTAACTAGCTAAAATTGTCCCTTTCCTTAAATTAGCCATGGATGAAGACAGGGATTTGGACTTGTGGTTTTACTAAATTCTCCGTACTGGCCAATGATTATAATGGCGATTCTGATCCAACCATAAATGTATACAATGGGCCCCTGGCCTGAGAGGATGTAAGTTCAATATGTAGCTAGATGTAGAAGTCTAACGTTAAATAGCTAACATTGCCCATGAAAGGAAGTTAGGTTAGCCAGCAAGCATTTTAGCCAGGTAGCTTAGGAAAACAAAAAATACAAGCGTGTACTGTATGACATAGACCATGTTTTTTCTACTTGCACGAATGCACACACAGATACATACACACAGAAATCAGACCCATGGATAGCCACATATTTCGGTTACGCTGATTGGACTAAATACAGTTGTCACTGTATTAGACTAAGCATGATTCGATGATGTTGAAATTGAAATGGTGGTAACTCTCCACGGTTCTAAATCAATAGATATTTAGTAGTCTGAACATTTTGGAAACATAAACTTGCTTGACCATGCAAGGTCAAACAGTAGGTCACCTAACTGTTTGTTACATGTAATATGCTTTGTGGACTTCACCAGACAGAGGTTGCTCTCCGGTTTTGTGATGAAACAAAAGGTGTGGTTTAATTTATTCTGCCACTGTGTATTCGTATTGTCTAGGCCTTAGGCCTATATATCACGGTCGCGAGGCATATGAACTAGCAGGTTATAGAACAAACAACGCAATTATCACAACACGCGGGTTGTAATATGGCTTTTTTCTGGCTTGGCTTACCCAGTGATTTTACCCATGCACTGCTACTGTTTGTTTCACGCTGGGGCCACCCATAGGTAAAATGTATGCACGCATGACTAAGTCGCTTTGGATAAAAGTATCTGCTAAATGGCATATATTATACATTATTAACCAGGAAAAACTCTGGGCCTTTAAGATTTTCCTGATCGGGTCATGTGGGAGAGAAAAACTCAGAACCCTACTTTTCTTTAATCATCTGACAAGGGTGTGCACACATGGGACATATTGTGCTAACAAAACACATTCAAGTTGAGATACCTATACTACCAGTCAAAAGTTTTAGGACACCTACTCATTCAAGGGTTTTCCTTCATTTTTACGATGTTCTACTTTGTAAAGTAGTAGTGAAGACATTACTACGATATAACACATATGGAATCATGTAGTAACCAAAAAAAGTTAAACAAATCCAAATATATTTTATATTTGAGATTCTTCAAATAGCCACACTTTGCCTTGACAACTTTGCACACTTTTGGAATTCTCTCAACCAGCTTCATGAGGTACTCGCCTGGAATGCATTTAAATTAACAGGTGTGCCTTGTTAAAAGTTAATTTGTGGAATTTATTTCCTTCTTAATGCATTGGCGCCAATCAGTTGTGTTGTGACATGGTAGGGGGGGTATACAGAAGATAGTCCTATTTGGTAAAAGTCCAAGTCCATATTATGGCAAGAACAGCTCAAATAAGCAAAGGGGAACGACAGTCCATCATTACTTTAAGACATGAAGGTCAGTCAATAGGGAATATGTCAAGAACTTTTAAAGTTTCTTCAAGTGCAGTCACAAAAACAATCAAGCGCTATAATGAAACTAGATCTCATGAGGACCGCCACAGGAATGGAAGACCCAGAGTTACCTCTGCTGCAGAGGATAAATTCATTTGAGTTACCAGCCTCAGATATTGCAACCCAAATAAATGCTTCAGAGTTCAAGTAACAGATACATCTCAACATCAACTGTTCAAAGGAGACTGTGTGAATCAGGCCTTCATGATCTAATTGCTGCATAGAAACCACTACTAAAGGACACCAATAATAAGAAGAGACTTACTTGGGCCAAGAAACATGGGCAATGGACATTAGACCGGTGGAAAATGGTCCTTTAGTTTGGAGTCCAAATTTGAGATTTTTTGTTCCAACCGCCATGTCTTTGTGGGACACGGTGTGGGTGAACGGATGATCTCCGCATGTGTATTTCCCACCGTGAAGCATGGAGGAGGAGGTGTGATGGTGTGTGGGTGCTTTGCTGGTGACATTGTCTGTGATTTATTTATAATTCAAGGCACACTTAACCAGCATGTCTGCCACAGCATTATGCAGCGATACGCCATCCCATCTGGTTTGGGCTTAGTGGGACTATCATTTGTTTTTCAACAGGACAATGACCCAAAACACACCTCTAGGCTGTGTAAGGACTATTTGACCTAGAAGGAGAGTGATGGAGTGCTGCATCGGATGACGTGACCTCCACAATCCCTCGACCTCAACTGAATTGAGATGGTTTGGGATGAGTCGGACCGCATAGTATAGGAAAAGCAGCCAACAAGTGCTCAGCATATGTGGGAATTCCTTCAAGACTGTTGAAAAAGCATTCCAGGTGAAGCTAGTTGAGAGAATGCCAAGAGTGTGCAAAGCTGTCATCAAGGAAAAGGGTAGCTGTTTGAAGAATCTCAAACATAAAATATATTTTGATTTGTTTAACACGTTTTTTGGTTACTACATGATTCCATGTGTTATTTCATAGTTTTGATGTCTTCACTGTTATTCTACAATGTAGAAAATAGTACAAATAAAGAAAAACCCTTGAATGAGTAGTTGTTCTAAAACTTTTGACCGGTAGTGTAGATCAGGACACCCCTACCGGAGGAGTTTTCCATGTCTGTCCAGGTTCCAGGGCCATGAGGACTGTGTTGTCTGGCAAAGACATCAGTAAGTCTTCAGAGTCCACCACTGTCCCATCCTCCTCACACACCAGCACCACAGCCAGACTGGACAAACACAGCATCTTGGCCTGGCACACCTGGGGTAGCAACAAAGGTAGATATAGTCAGAGGACATACAGTCACAGTGTATTTTGAAGGCACAAATACATTCTTCTCTGGCAAGTGCTTCAGATCCCAGACCTGTCCTTATACAACTACAGTACAGAGCTTTTCCTGTTCAGGTCACATGGTCACTCATGGCCTTATAACAACAGGAAACCCTTTTTTAATTTATTTATTCATCGTGTCCATCTCTCTCACCCTCTCTCTCAGCTCCTCCAGGGTTCCTGCTGTGATGCCCTTCCTGGTGCCCCTGTCATGTGAACACACCCTGAATGGTCTCTGATGGGCAGGGGCCGACGACCACACCCGCCTGGTCACAGACCTGTGGAGGAAGGGGAGTAAGAAGATGTTCACAAGGCCAGACACAGCCAGCTTAATGTAGAATTTGCCTTGCCTGGTCCCAGATCTGTTTAGGCGGTTTTATCAACACCTACGGTCATTGTCACGCAACCAGATCTCGGGGAAGGCTTGAAGTTGCCCTATTCTTGTATCAGATTACCACACACACCAATCCTAACCTGAACCATGAAGGGAATGTACAACCTGACTCTATCAGTGGTTAGGGACAACTTCTACCTAGTCCATAGATACAAGTGTATACATTTGTACTGCTCTATGGAAGATTGATTTGGTCTACAAATATTTCACTGAGAGATAGTAAGAGTAATAGAATGGCCGAGCAGCCACACACAAGCCTAAGATCACAATGCCAAGCGTTGGCTGGAGTGGTGTAAAGCTCGACACCATTGTACTTTGGAGCAGTGGAAACGCATTCTCTTCCAGTGATGAACCACGTCGCCATCTGGCAGTCCGACGGACAAATCTGGGTTCGGAGGATGCATGGAGGACGCTACCTGCCTCAATGCATAGTGCCAACTGTAAAGTTTGGTGGAGGAGGAATAATGGTCTTGGGCTGTTTTTCATGGTTCGGGCTAAGCCCCTTAGTTCTAATGAAGGGAAATCTTAACACTACAGCATACAATGGAATTCTAGAAGATTCTGTGCTTCCAATTTTGTGGCAACAGTTTGGGGAAGGCCCTTTCCTGTTTCAGCATGACAATGCCCCGGCACAAAGCAGGTCCATACAAAAATGGTTTGTCGAGATCGGTGTGGAAGTGCTACGAGCCAGGCCTAATCGCCCAACATCAGGGCCCGACCTCACTAATGCTCGTAGCTGAATGGAAGGAAGTCCCCGTAGCAATTTTCCAACATCTAGTGGAAAGCCTTCCCAGAAGAGTGGAGGCTCTTATAGCAGCAAAGGGGGGACCAACTCCATATTAATGCCCATGATTTCAGAATGAGATGCTCCACAAGCAGGTGTCCACATACTTTTGGTCATGTAGTGTAGCTCTCGAAAACTCTAGGAGGCGTTCTGCCTTCTCTTTACAGGTTTAAGCGATTAGCTTCGCCCACGACTGGCTCGTGTGAACAATCCAGACGCTGTGTTTTAAAGTTTAGAAAAATTCAATAATCATCGCTTGCGATACATACGGGTTTCGAATGTTTCGAAGCCCGTATGTATCGCAAGCGATGATTATTGAATTTTCTAAACTTTAAAACACAGCGTCTGGATTGTTCACACGAGCCAGTCGTGGGCGAAGCTAATCGCTTAAACCTGTAAGGAGAAGGCAGAATGCCTCCTAGAGTTTGAGCTAATCGCGATTATTGCATTTTTTCATCAGCGAGAAAGAACCATTCAAATAAATAAAATATGCAGTAACTGTAGCAGTTTTGCACAGATCCATACAGCTATGGGTGCCTCCATCCGAAGAAAAAAAATACACTTCTACTACACAAGCGCTGTAACATGGAGATATGGCTGTGAGCACTAACCCTATAAAAAAGGTGTGTAGTAATTTAAACTTTTGGTTTTTTAAAAACACTTCTCGCTGACATGATAGATACTTCCTTATGTCTCCAAAACAGTACCACAAGTGATGTGTGATAATGTTTACAGCAAGCGTTGGGGCATTTAGCTAAACCCGATCAGAACACACTATCGTCAATAGGCGCTACAGCAGTTAGCGTCTATGAATGTGGTAGTAGAGACAATACAGTGTCTGTGAGACAAAGTGTGGAAATAAGTCCAACTCCAATTAGAAGGCCCCAATTATATAAATGTTCCAGTGGTTTGTTGTCACTGTGCCTTTTTGCCAACTCCCTAGGCCAGGGTTCCCCAACTGGTGGCCCGAAAAAGAAAAAAATATATATTTAATTATTTATTTTTTTCGTTGTTGGCCATAAAAACTGTTAAAACACAAGGAAATCAGCTCCAAGTGATTTTAAATTGGGAAATCTGTTCCCAAGTATTGCGTAAGAGAGAGACATACTGTATGTGATTGCATACAAATAACAATAATTAATTGGATTTATATAGCACTTTTCTATCAACTGAGGTACTAAAAAGTATTTACATAGTAGGGGGAAACTCACCTCCTCCTCCATCAATGTGCAGCACCAACCTCAGTGATGCACGGCGACTATTTTTGTACCAGAACTCTCACCACACATCAGCTATCACGTGGAGAGGTGAGGAGTGATATATGCCCATTAGGAATGAGGGGGATGATTAGGTGGCCATGATGGAATTTGGCCAAGTTGGGAAATTAACCATTAAAACGGGGTGAACAAACCCTACTCTTACAAGAGCTATGGGATTTTGAATGACCACAGACAGTCAGGGCACACCCATTTTAACAACCCATCCGAAAGCCGGCATCCTACGCAGGACAATGTTCCCAAATGTAATCAAGGTTTGAAATGATTATGTTATAGTCAAATATATAACTTTAGGCTTCTTGGGTTCAATTTGCAGTCTACATTTTGTATTATGTCCCGGCCCCCCAACCACCTGCACCGAACAAATTGGCCCACGGCTGAATCTGCACTGAACACAAATATAAACGCAACATGTAAACCGTTGGTCCCATGTTGCATGAGCTTAAATAAAATATTCCAGAGATGTTCCATATGCACAAAAATCTTATTTCTCTCTAATTTTGTGCACAAATTTGTTTACATCCCTGTTAGTGAGCATTCCTCCTTTGCCAAGCCATCCACCTGACAGGTGTGGCATATCAAGAAGCTGATTAAACAGCATGATCATTACACAGGTGCAAGGCCACTCTAAAATGTGTGCAGTTTTGTCACAACACAATGCTACAGATGTCTCAAGTTGAGGGAGCGTGCAATTGGCATGCTGACTGTAGGAATGTCCACCAAAGCTGTTGCCAGATAATTTAATGTTCAGTTCTCTACCATAAGCCACCTTCAATGTTGTTTTAGAGAATTTGACATGACTATCAACTGGTCTCACAACAACAGACTACATGTATGGAGACATGTGGGTGAACGGTTTGCTGATGTCAACGTTGTGAACAGTGCCCCACGATAGAGGTGGGGTTGTGGCATGGGCAGGCATATAAGCAACAATTTGAATACACAGAAATAACGTGACGAGATCCTGAGGCGCATTGTAAGGCATCTTTGACCAACAGATTAATCTGTATTCCCAGTCATGTGAAATCCATAGATTAGGGCCTGACATTTTTCAATTGACTGATTTCCTCATATGAACTTTAACTCCGTAAAATCTTTGACATTTTTGCATGTTGTGTTAATATTTTTGTTCATGGAACGTAAAACGGAACGGTATCTCGAAACACTGCGGCACGTCATTTGCACACACTGTATATAGACTTTCTTTTTTCTATTGTGTTATTGACTACGCTTGTTTATTCCACGTGTAACTCTGTTTGTGTCGCACTGATTTGCTTTATCTTGGCCAGGTTGCAGTTGTAAATGATTACTTGTTCTCAACTAGTTTAACTGGTTAAATAAAAAATATTTTAGTTCATTATAGTTGATGATCCCTACCCTGGTCCTTCAACAACCCACACCTAAACAAGTAGCCAACGGTGAGTGATATAGTATTATACAATAGCGTGCTTACCAAATCAGAATCTCAATATAACAATTGATTGAACAAGTGAAAATCCAAAGAGATATTTTCTATCGTAAATACTCTGAGAATGAGCTGTTGCAACCCAAAATGGGGTAAATTAGGAGGAAGCAACTGTACTTACTTTATTAGTGATGAGGTCGTCTCCATATCCCACTTTTTATCTTCCTCTCTCTTTTTATGTTTTTCCTCCTGTTGTTGTGTCAGTGCTGTGGCCTCTCGATTTCTGCGTGTCTGACTCACCAATTTCTTTTGGATGGACTTTGCCGTGAGTGACCTATGACGATGAATCAGATACAGACGCATAGGGCAAAGTTGTCTCTCTGTGTGGGTGCGTGAGAGAGATGATAACATTGACCATATATCATACTGTGCCATGGCATTCAATTCCATATTTGTAAAACGTTTTACCTTTCAGCAGTTTTCTACCCTTTCAGTGAAGTTACGATAATACTAATGAAGAGCATACGTCACTAGTAATGTGAAACGGTGGCGTCCTAAAGCCTTTGGGGCTTCAACAAACTGTGCCGAAAAGCGGAGAAACGGTTCATTACTCGGAGATTAACACAATGCAGATCAGGGACACCTGCTGGTCAGCAATGAAAATCAGCGTTCATATAAACGGTTTTTTTTCTCCATAATATCAATCAAATCTTAGTGCAGCAGTGTTTCGAGATACCGTTCAATGAACAAAAATCCTACCTACATCGTAAGTATGGTATCAACTAGAGATCGGTGTTTGAAACCAACTTGGAATCGAAGAAATCACCGGAACCATAGCGAAATCAGTGGGATCCCTTTTTCGGTAGCACACGGTTTGAAAAACGTCTTGATCAAATCAAATTAGATTTTTCACATACACATGGTTAGCAGATGTTAATGCGAGTGTAGCGAAATGCTTGTGCTTCTCGTTCTGACAATGCCGTAATAACCAACAAGTAATCTAACCTAACAATTTCACAACAACTACCTTATACACACAAGTGTAAAGGGATGAAGAATATGTACATAAAAATATATGCATGATTGATGGTACAGAACGGCATAGGCAAGATGCAGTAGAAGGTATCGAGTTGAGTATATACACATGAGATGAGTAATGTAGGGTATGTAAACATATAAAAGTGTCATTTTTTAAAGTGGCTAGTGATACATGTATTACATAAAGATGGCAAGATGCAGTAGATGGTATAGAGTACAGTATATACATATGAGATGAGTCATGTAGGGTATGTAAACATTATATTAAGTGGCATTATTAAAGTGGCTGGAGTTGAGTCAGTATGTTGGCATCAGCCACTCAATGTTAGTGGTGGCTGTTTAACAGTCTGATGGTCTTGAGATAGAAGCTGTTTTTCAGTCTCTCGGTCCCTGCTTTGATGCACCTGTACTGACCTCGCCTTCTGGATGATAGTGGGGTGAACAGGCAGTGGCTCGGGTGGTTGTTGTCCTTGATGATCTTTATGGCCTTTCTGTGACATCGGGTGGTGTAGGTGTCCTGGAGGGCAGGTAGTTTGCCCCCGGTGATGCGTTGTGCAGACCTCACTACCCTCTGGAGAGCCTTACGGTTGTGGGCGGAGCAGTTGCCGTACCAGGCGGTGATACAGCCCGGCAGGATGCTCTCGATTGTGCATCTGTAAAATTTTGTGAGTGCTTTTGGTGACAAGCCGCATTTCTTCAGCCTCCTGAGGTTGAAGAGGCGCTGCTGCGCCTTCTTCACCACGCTGTCTGTGTGGGTGGACCAATTCAGTTTGTCCGTGATGTGTACGCCGAGGAACTTAAAACTTACTACCCTCTCCACTACTGTCCCGTCGATGTGGATAGGGGGGGTGCTCCCTCTGCTGTTTCCTGAAGTCCACAATCATCTCCTTTGTTTTGTTGACGTTGAGTGTGAGGTTATTTTCCTGACACCACACTCCGAGGGCCCTCACCTCCTCCCTGTAGGCCGTCTCGTCGTTGTTGGTAATCAAGCCTACCACTGATCAAACGATTCTTCGGGGTCACTGATTGCGTGATAATGTTACTTTTACCGCTTTCAAAACAACTGTGAACTCGGAAATCTCTGGTTTTCGACCCCAGTGTGTTCAAAACAACTGTGAACTCAGAAAATAAACGAGCTCCCACAGGGGCAATGGATTTGAACTGTTAGTTATCCAACTCGGAAACTCGGGCCTCTTTCTAGAGCTCTGACTTTGCGTCATGATTTGACCTCGTATTTTTCTGAGTTCCCAGTTGTTTTGAACATGGAAAAATACCCAAATGGCGTTCCTTATGTCTGGTTCAAAACAACTGGCAACTCTGAAAAAAATAGGTCAAATATTGACGTCAAAAAATCATCAGGCTGGAAAGTCTGAGCTCAAAAACGAGACTTGAGTTGGATGGCAGAGTGGCGCAGCAGTCTAAGGCACTGCGTCTCAGTGCTAGAGGAGTCACTACAGACACCCTGGTTCGAATCCAGGCTGTATCACAACCGGCCGTGATTGGGAGTCCCATAGGGCGGTGCACAATTGGCCCAGCGTCGTCCGGGTTTGGCCGGTGTAGGCCGTCATTGGAAATATGAATTTGTTCTTAATGACTTGCGTAGTTAAATAAATATTCAAAATAAATATTGATTTTCCCAGTCAGAGCTAATTTCCTCTGAGTTCCCTGTTATTTTGAACGCACTGAAGTTGGAAGTCAGAGATTTCCGTTCAGATGACGTTCCAACACAAAATTCAGTCTGAAGCAACTTCTGAAGCCCAAAAGTAAAAGACAATCATCTCTAGGTAATTGTGTTATATAAAGCTAAGTAAATAAGCATACTAAGCTACTAGGACAGACAGAACAGTGTGAAGTCAGAAGTGTGAACACTCTTGAGCCCAACAATAGCAGTAGAGTTTCACAGCCCCCCACCCCCACCCAAACGCAGAGGCTTTAGAAGCCCCAATGGCTTATCCCTGTCCAGAGATCAATACAGTACCCCATGGATATTAAAAATAACCCTGCAAGGAATAACTACAAAAAACTCCTCAAAGACAATCCAGAGACACTATTTGCTGACTGCTACAAAGAGGGGAATGTAAGCAATTTTCACACAAACCATCCCCTGTCATGGCACAGTGCTAATTAGAACTACCCCAATGTAAAGAGAGAAGGTTTTACAGACCCACAAAGAATTTGAAAGAAATTCAAATTTTGATAAACTCCCATATCTATTGGGTGAAATACCACAATGTGCAATCACAGTTAAAGAACAAACACCATTGTAAATACAACCTATATTTATGTTTATTTATTTCCCTTTTGCACTTTAATTATTTGCACATCATTACAACACTGTATACAGACATATGACGTTTGAAATGTCTTTATTATTTTGGAACTTTTGTGAGTGTAATGTTTACTGTTAATTTGTTATTGTTCATTTCACTTTAGTTTATTCTCTATTTCACTTGTTATGGCAATGTAAACATATGTTTACCATGCCAAGAAATCCCCTTCAATTTAAATGGAATTGAGTTCCCAGTTGTTTTGAACGCGGCATTACTACTGCGAGAGCCATCACATTACGTCACATCCTGAAAGGAAAGTGTCCTGGACAAGGCGGGAGAAGACATGGTGATTGAGATATAAAAGAACACAGATTGTTTTTCTTCTTAAAATGTCCAAACTTTCAAAGTCAGTGTAGTAGATACAGAACTTCAAGAGTTGCATATTTTCAGTTTGTATAGCTAGTTAGTCACTGTTATTGTAACCTCGTCGTTAACAATATCCAACAATCTCAGAATAAGCACTTTGTTAGTTAGCTAACGTTGTTAGCATACAACGTTAACTATCCCAGCTAAAGAAATCGAGCTAACTTTGCCTAAATTCGGACTGGACGATATGGCAACTAAGAAGTTAACTGAAATGGGTAATTACCTTTGATTATATTTGGTTTCTAACTGTTTTCTCTTTGCATTGACACTAGTGAACTAGTAGCAGTAGTTAGCAACCATTGACAGTGAAGACACGGCATAACTAACTGCCGTGGCGGGCTAAATTACTTTAATCAGTTCAGAACAATCCAAACCCTGCGGTGGTTGCCATACTAGCTTGTTCAACCATCTCTTATACCAGTAGTAATTAGTCTCGTAAAACAAGACCGCTAGTCAGTGTAAAATCAGTGACATTGACAGTTGCCAGACAGTTTTACAACCCAGTCAATAAATTCTGGTGTCATCAACCATTAACGTTCGCTTGGCTAAGGGCTTGTAGTAAATGGTTACTAACAACTACTTACATTTGTATCATTTTGCCCAATATTGTTTGTATTGATATTTGTGTGGTTACTCTGGTAGGAAGTTGTCAGTAATATGTTGTTTTTGAGTAGAATTGTAATTCCAATAAACAATTGTAACAATGAGTCATTGATATCATATCAAACACATTTTAACTAAAATAAGTTCTGCTCAGTAATCAAGGAATTACTTAAAGAACAGCCAGTCACTCATTCCTCTCTTTCCCCCTCAGACATCTCCCTCCCCTTATCTTCCTTACGCCTCCTAGCCCCTCCTCTCCGGCTGGTCTCTGCCGCCATGTGGAAGGTGATAAAGGAACGCGATGTGATGCATTATGGGACGCTGGAGGAGTTTGTGACGTCAACCTGTGAGACAGTCCCTGGCTTGCTCACATCTAGACACCAGGCCAAGCTGGCTCTGGGGCTGAGAGCACGGGTGGGTGAGACTTTTGGGACAGTTATGTTGTAGTGAAAAAGGGTTGTGTTAATTTGGCACCTGACGGAAGAAAACAAACAAACATTGTGGGACTATCTCAACTTGTCCTATAAGAGACTCAATTTTGTTTTCTTTTACTATGGTGTGTCCTAATGAATACAACCTTGTATGTATACAGTATGTGCTTCCACTGTATGAGCTGTTGTCTATCTCTGTTCAGTCCCTCATTTTCACGGCTCTGGTTGTTTATAGCTGATCTTAGAAGTGTGTCATGGCCTGGACCCACCAGATCCAGCGGTTATCCTTCCCCAGCTGGACAGGATCCATGCCCTCACTCCTTCCTCTGCACTGGTGAGTGACAGTCAAATACGGACCCCTCTAAATCAACAATTCTCTGTACCACAAGTGTGGTATTTGAATGGGCCTTTATCACCTTTTTAACACATTTTCCCCAGTCATTTTGTGAGAAATACAGTATGTTTGCTGTAAGTTATGTTTTTGCATGCCTATGTTGCAGAAGAAGGATGTGAAGATTGAGACCGCAGTCACCAACTTGCATGGCCTGGTGGAAGTCCTCCTGAGAGACCCCACAGAGAGAGCACTGTTCTACATGGTGAAACTGCCTCCTCCCAGATGCAATGTATCAATGTTTAAATGAACAGCTTTTATTGAGAGACCATCAAATTAGGAACTGCCCCCCCCCCCCCTCTTTCTCTCCCCCTATTTTTTTCTCACGCATGTTTGTCCCTTTCTCTCTTTCTCCCCCCCACCTCACTCTTCTCTCGTCTTCCCTTCAGGAGGAGTTTCCTTCAGAGTATGGCCCTCAGTTTGACCAGGAACTGGAGAAACTGTTGTGGGAGTTCCTGCTCAGACTGAACCAACTTCTCCCCGTGCCTAACCTGGCTCAGACGGTGTCCTGGCTCACTGCTGCCCCTCCGGTCCTAGAGGAGTGTGCGAAGGCTGCCTCTCAACCACAGCTCCTGAGGACCCTGCTCCAGCACCAGATCTGCCTGGGTCACCTGGATTTGGCAGGTGGGTCTACATGGGGCGCGTTCCAGGCCGACTACGTTGGCGTCACCAGCAATAGCTCACAACACCTGGTTAGGTGTTTAATGTATCAGCTAACCTCATCAGTCTGTTATCTCCTTTCAGCTTCTCTTCCTCCCTGTATGGGCGACTCTATCCTCTCATCCCTATCTCTCCCTCCCTCTGGAAGAGCTCAGCAAAGCGAACAATCAGGATCTAAGCCTGCCTTTGTTTCCACCCCAAACCCTCAGTCTTTAACCCCATTGACCAATCACAGACAGACACAAAACAGGTCATTGCCCATCACGCCTGTGATAGGTGGGATTTGCAACGAAGACCTGCCAGTCATGGCTTCAGCCAATAACAGGCCAAGAACTTGCAAGGAAGACGTTACTATCCAATCGGATTCAAGAGAAGTGGAGAAGAAAGCCGAGTCAACGGCAAGGACAAAATATACTGAGGTGGAATCTGAAGAGGACGAGGAGGTGATAGTCGTGAGAAGAGGGAGGAAGAGGAGGAGTGAAGAGAAGGATTTGATGAGTGATACAGATGAAGAGACTGAGAGGGACCTTCGAAGGGACTGTTTGGATCAGTTGGGGATTGCAGGCCTCAAGGTTCCGGAAGACCAGCACCTCTGCTCTTACATCACATCCTGTCTGCTTAACCAACCCAGAGTGCTCATCCCCCGACTGACTTCCACAGACATCATTGCACATGTGAGGTCACAACCTCACAGTCCTTCTTGCAGCAACGAGACACCAACAGCAGGTAGATCTCCATGGGGACAGAACAAGAGTCTGACGATAACTGTGCGTCGGCTTCCTTCGACCCAGCAACGGAAGTTGAATGACAGCTCGTTGACCCTAGATGTGGTGCTTCCAGCATTAGCTGACAAAGAGTAAGAGAGTCTGGTGCTGATTAATTAACCAACCAAGACTACTTTTTTATGCTAGCCTGGGTGCCAGATCTGGCTGTGGTTTCTTTAGCCAACTCCGCTGTTGTTCATTGTTATTTCATACATGGAATGACAACAAACAATTGTGGAATTGATTAAAGCACAAACAGATCTGGCAACTAAACTAGTAAAATACTACTAGTACTAATACTTAAAACTAGAGCCATAATCTTTTTACAATATAAATCGTTATCAATACGAACAGAAATGTATGACATTTACTCATTGTTACACCTCCCATTTTTCAGGAACTGTGTGCTTCCTTCAGTTAGCTCTCCCTCCATTGTTCCTCTGCCTCAAATGAGAAGAAGCACAGGTAATCTCCCCACCCCCTAAAAGATAATAAATGTTTGATCATTTCTGTGAGCATGAACTCATTGTACTGTTTATGAATTAGTTTACAGTGCAACGGTAACCTAGTAACACTCTTAGATTTGTTATTTTAAGCCTTGTGTTTTTCCATCTAGAAATACTGACCTCACCAGTAACCAGTGACAATGATGACATCATAGGAGATTCAGAGGATGAAGCGACAAAGAATTTCAAAGGCAGGGTAAGAATTGATCCTGTTGAAGTTACTTTAGAATATCGAGATGCACCTTTAGTTCTCCCCTCATGTTCAGTAGGTTACATCGTAACAAAACATTTTGCATCAGAAGACCACAAAAAAAAGTAA
Organism: Oncorhynchus mykiss; assembly: GCF_057628025.1. Classification (NCBI taxonomy): domain Eukaryota; kingdom Metazoa; phylum Chordata; class Actinopteri; order Salmoniformes; family Salmonidae; genus Oncorhynchus; species Oncorhynchus mykiss. Next base: position 37,303,790 of record NC_143042.1, read on the forward strand.
AGGTTCTATTTCTGTTTCAAAATGTTTCCTCCTTACTGAGACCCTACTGTTGCTATCATGTTTGGCATGTCTTTTTAAAATGACCACAAACAAATTTCACATTGTGGGATAATAAAATGGACTACTACCTTGTCTTTCTAATGTGCTCTGTCTCTTCTAGCTGTTTAGGAAGCGCTACTATAGGACCAAGCACGACACCTATGTACCCACCCTCAGGGAGTTCTGGAAGCCCAGCCTGGCCCGACCTGCTGTTTCTCGGCAACGGACACAGATTACACACTCAATAATTCACAGACGTACGGCAAAATCCTTTCACCATCCACAGGGAGCAAAATATGAATTTTGAAACAGGAAGGGTACCATCTGAACTTTTCCAATAGGAACATGTTTCTTACTGCAAAAACATTTTGCTACAGTTTGGCCAACTGAACACAACCATGGTTGTAAAAGTGAATGATTGGCAGTTTTAGGATTCTTTGTATCTGAATCACTTTGCAATAAGCTTTATTTAAAAACCTGTGACTTTTATTTTGAAATCAAGAGGATTAACCTATGTCACCAATACTTACAGCCTGTGTGCTGTCATTGTCAGGAGTTCAGATGTCCCAACACATTTTCTTTTAGGGGTCATACTTATATCTTCAGACGTTGATGGCTGCGATAACTGAGGCAAGAGCTTTCTCATATTGGCTGACAATTTAGGTAATTGTCAAGAGTTCAATGGATTATTTCAGCTCAATATCTTCAGATTCTGATGCCTGGTTGTGATAACAACTTGGAGAAAATATTTTTAACGTATTTTTCAATCAAGTATTGTCAATTCTCTGTAAATGAGTGGGGTTTTAATGTGTACTTTTGTATCTTGTCAGACTTTTCATAACTATTCTAATAACTGTTTAAGCTATAATGTCATTAAAGATTGTCATGAATTAAATGTAAATTAAGCATCTGTCAAGTAGTAAAGTAATACCTTTTAAACATTCAATGTCTTTTTATTACTGTGTAAACTACAAAGTATTAAACTGTTTTGGCTATCTTTTATACACACTTCTCTTGGTTTCACTAATTATCGTGTAGTTCTATTAATGAAGTACAATAATCCAAAACATGAATAGCAGTGTAGTCCTTTTTATTAAGGCAATGTAGGTATAAACTGGCCTGAGTTTGGACACTGCTTGTGAGCTCAAATGCTTACAATGTGCTGTGACGGAGCTTTAAAAGCTTAACAAATAAACGGCATGTTTTTTACTAACTGACTGCACTGTATAGTGCCCACTGGAAAACATACCCAGAAAGAATGTCAGTGGTGGCGACTGTCCACTTCCCCATCGCTTCCTGGCTTCGTGTCATTTGATTTTGAGAGAAAGAAATGACTGAAATGTATAGTGAATCTTCCTGTTTTACAGTCCATTATATTACAAAAGCATTGTTTCCGTTGAGTGTTGCCAGATTCTATTAACACTTTCCAGTCAATCAGCCTCACAGTCTGCAGCTCATCCCTCCAGTCACAGTTATCGTCTCTCCAGTGATGTAAGACGCATCCTTAGAGCACAGGAAGGCGATTACTCCACCGATCTCCTCTGGCTTTCCAAACCTGGGAGAATATTACAAGAATGGATGTATTTTTTTGTTGTTGTATGAAATAACCTTATGTGACAAGGTGGTAGTTGTACATGCTACGATTATGCATTTCATTTTGTACTTGATGAATAGTGTCATTACTTCATGGTGTACGCCACTAAAATAAATCAGTAATCAAACACAGACCATGTCACAACTTCTCCCAATTCAGTCACAATGAGGCACTTGTGGCCACACATCACAAAAACAATAACACTCGAGGGTAAGATTGTACCCTAAATGATACAACCAAGTATGAAGTTGAAGGCAACCTTTTAATGCTAAGCTGCTTCTTGAACTCGTCCACAACGTCTTCGTCCTGCCACAACTGAGAACACAGAATCGTCAAAACTCCCTTCTCTGTATGAATTATAGAGGGAAACAAAGGATAACGGTGTGACAGGAAGGGTAAGGAGGGTAGGTGAAGTGAAAAGGGTACACAGGTAAAGATGACAGAATAGAAAGGGAGGGGGTCCTCACTGCTTGGCTGAAGGGGGTCTTAATGACACCAGGGGCCACACAGTTGACCCGGATGTGGCTCTGGGCCAGTTCAGGGGCCAGGGCTCTGGTTAGTCCCAACAGAGCTGTCTTACTCACGCTGTAAGGGCCCAGTGCCTGGTGGTGGGGAGGTCAAAGAAAGTAAGAATTCTCCATAACAATGCAAATTGATCTAATGATCAAACCAAGAGGAATTTAGAGGTCAAATCAGAAGAACTTACCTGCATAGGCTGGTACCCAGCGACAGAGGACACAAACACAACACTCCCACCCCTGGAAAACAGATAAGTTATAGCTCACAAAACACTTTCCTAACTTTCTATTCCTCGTTCTCTCTCTTACCCCCTCTTCTCCATATGAGGCACCACCAGTTGGGTCATAAGAAAGGCCGACTTTACATTCACATCCAGGATCTGTGTGAAGTGCACAATATAAAAATCAGCTGATATCGCAACACTCTTTTTTTTGGACAAATACCACTTTTCTCATACGCTATCATCCTTCTCAGACTAAGTGAAACTATATCTTCCTAAATGTATGGTTATTTGATGCATTTTGTGTTTGGTTATTCAAATGAGTGTTTCTTAATCCTGGTCCTGGGGACACAAAGGGGCTCACATTTTTGTGTTTGCCTTAGCACTACAAACCTGATTCAAATCATCAACTCCGCAGTAGAGCCACGGCCTTGTCGACGTTTGACTGGCGTCTGCTACTCACCACAACGTGAGCCAGGAACCAGATGAAAAAACACTGACCTAGATAATAGGGATGCCAGGCACACACCTTATCCCAGACTGCTTCTGTCGAGTCCATAATGTTCCCAAAGAAAGGGTTGACTGCAGCGTTCGAAACGAAGATGTCCACACCCCCACACTTTTCCACTGTCTAAACATCAAAACAGAAAATAATAACACTGAAATTCAGTTTAGGCTTATGACTGATGCCTGTGATCATGTATTAAATCGACCTGTGTAAGGCCAAGCCAGAATTATCAATTGATGTTTACTCTGGATGCAACCGTTAGAATGGGACCAAACTGTATGGAGGTTTTCTTTACCATGTCAACAAGTCTAGCTCTGTCTTCACTATTCCCAACGTTGCAAGTCGTCCCGGTCACTTGTATCTTCTCACTCTGCAGTAGTGCCACGGCCTTGTCGACGTTTGACTGCCGTCTGCTACTCACCACGACGTGAGCCCCTCTCTGCCCCAGAGCCTGGGCTGCAGCCAAACCGATTCTGGAAGAGATGCCACAAGTCCCAGTCAGTAGGAGAAATATGCATATTTTGCATGACATACTGTAGGGCCCAGAGTTTTCCTGCCAGGATGACCTAACCAGGGAAATTGCTGGGCCCTATACTGTAGATATACCTTAGTTACCCAATATAGGCTAACTAATTGTCCAGATATAATTTCCAGGTCAGGTCAAGTGGCCCGAAATCACTATTAAGGAACATAGAGCAGGAGAGCAATTCACTATAAACAAATGAAATATAACCCCAGCAAAACGGCTGGTACAGCCATTACTTACCCATCTGTGGAGGCAGTGACTATGGCAACCTTCCCTGCAAGACTGCTTTGAGACCCAGCAAGTCTGCCTCCTGACATCTTTCTTGTCTGACCTGCGACGGGATTGGTCAAAAGGCACCTGCTAACAAGACACCGCAGCATTACCTGGAAATAAATAATATTTCTCAATGCACACACATACAGTAGGCTCACATATTCAGGGTGCAAAAACACAACTGAACGTCTTACTTACAAGCTCCCTTAGTAATAGCAGACTACATTCAACTCCACGATTTACGATGGAGTTGAGCAGTGACTTGTGTAATTGCAGCCTATTCTTTGAGTGCTGAAATCAGGAGTTTTTGATAAAAACACTAGGCACCGCTCAACTCCATCATAAATCCTGGAGTTGAGTTTTAAAACTCTGGGCCCTACCCCTCATAGCCTGGTTCCTCTCTAGGGTTCTTCCTAGGTTCTGACCTTTCTAGGGAGTTTTTCCTAGCCAACGTGCTTCAACACCTGCATTGCTTGCTGTTTGGGGTTTTAGGCTGGGTTTCTGTACAGCACTTTGAGATATCAGCTGATGTTCGAAGGGCTATGTAAATAAATTTGATTTGATTTAATCGGCTACCTTAGTTATTGCATTGCTTTATCCATCATGGAGGAAAAAAATGTGTTTAAACTGAATTTATGTTCTTCCTTATTGTAGTTGTCAAGCAGTCGACGAGCTTGAAGAGATGAAAGTAGGTGAAAGTTGAATTGTGCAAGCACGCGACTACAGTAGCCTATAGTTTGTGCTGAATTCAAAATGCAAAGAGATGACCTTCCCTTCAACAAGAACTACATGAAAAGCCAATAATCAACGTTTGGGTATAATGTTGGTTTATATAAAAAATAAAAAGTAATCTACCTCTGTTGATGAGTACGTTCAGTACAGTGACGAAAACACGAGTTTAAAGACGAGAGATACAGCGTTTCCGGCACTTTTTCAAAATAAAAGTCCTACAGTGGGTGTTCCAACGATGATTTAACTGCATCAATATGTCTCGCGCCTGTACTTTCCTCTGTACGGCAGCATATGGGCCACACCAACGACGATGGATAATTGAAGATGTCTTACTCAGGCAGTTTAGCATTGGGAAAAGGCTAATGTTACGAAAAAGGGAGTTTTCGCCCCCGCCCCTCTGGAAACTTTCGGAAATCTCTTTACTCACCCTCTTCTGAACCATCAACCAATTTGATCGATATGATGATGAATCCTATGTCTCTTCCTCATATTTCTGAACAGCTGCGTTTTAAACGAACGTTCCAATAATATTGTGAAGGCTACAACCTTCTCTGTCTGTTGTAACGGATATTGCCGTAGTAGCACAAGCAATATGCAGTCAACACATTGCATTGGGGACAAAACAATTAGCATTTTGTTTGATGATATAATCCTTATAGTTGCTGTCATATATCCAGACGTTTTCCTCCTGTTTAGCCAATCCTTGTAATGATGATTAAAAAATAACATTAAATCGCTATTGACCAAGTGGCATCATACACCCCAAAAATCTGAGGGGGCACAAAGTATAAAGTATGTGAGGATGGCTTGGGTGTGGTCCAGAGGGGAGGTAGGCCACCAGTCCAGAAGTTGGAGAATGTTGCATTTTTCTAACACTGAAAACAGCTTTTTCCTGCCATATGAAGCCATAATCATTATGCTAAATTCAATGTAAACAATTATATATATACAGTACCAGTCAAAAGTTTGGACACGCCTACACATTCAAGGGGTTTTCTTTATTTGTACTATTTTCTACATTGTAAAATAATAGTGAAGACATCAAAATGATGAAATAACACATATACAATCATGTAGTAACCAAAAAAGGGTTCATCAAAATATATTTTATATTTTAGATTCTTCATAGTAGCCATGCTTTGTCTTGATGACAGCTTTCCACACTCTTGGCATTCTCTCAACCAGCTTCACCTGGAATGCCTTTTCAGCAGTCTTGAAGCAGTTCCCACATATGCTGATTTTCCTTCAATCTGAGGTCCAACTCATCGCAAACCAGCTCAGTCCCACTAAGCGTAAACCAGATGGGATGGCGTATCGATGTTGTGGTACCCATGCTGGTTAAGTGTGCCTTGAATTCAAAATAAACCACTGACACTGTTAGCAGCAAAGTACCCCAACACCATCACACCTCCATGCTTAACGGTGGGACCACACATGCAGAGATCATCTGTTCACCTACCCTGCATACACAAAGACACAGGGTGGCACGGCAATCTGAGGTGCAGTTAACTCTAATTAACTTATCCTCTGCAGCAGAAGTAACTCTGGGTCTTCCTTTCCTGTGGTGGTCCTCATGAGATCTAGTTTCATCATAGCGCTTGATGGTGTTTGTCACTGCACTTGAAGAAACCTTGAAAGTTATTGATTTTTTCCAGATTGCCTAACCTTCATGTCTTAAAGTAATGATGGACTGTCGTTTCTCTTTGCTTATTTGAACTGTTCTTGCCATAATATGGACTTGGTCTTTTACCAAATAGGGCTATATTTTGTTACCACCCCTCCTTTGTCATAACGCAACCGATTGTCTCAAATGCATTAAGAAAATTAATTCCACAAATAAACTTTTAACAAGGCACACCTGTTCCTTTAAATGCATTCCAGGTGACTACCTCATGAAGCTGGTTGATAGAATGCCAAAAGTGTGCAAAGCTGTCATCAAGGCAACGGGTGGCTACTTTGAAGAATCTCAAATATAAAATATATTTTGATTTGTTTAAGACTTTTTTGGTTACTACATGATTCCATATGTGTTATTTCAGAGTGTTGATGTCTTCACTATTATTCTACAATGTAGAAAACAGTAAAAATAAAGAAAAACCCTTGAATGAGTAGGTGTTCTAAAACTTTTGACTGGTACTGTATATATACAGTTGAAGTCAGAAGTTTACATACGCTTATGTTGGAGTCATTATCGTTTTTCAACCACTCCACAAATTTCTTGTTAACAAACTATAGTTTTTGGCAAGTCGGTTAGGAAATCTACTGTGTGCATGACACAAGTCATTTTTCCAATAATTGTTTAGACAGATTATTTCACTTATAATTCACTGTATCACAATTCCAGTGGGTCAGCAGTTGACATACACTAAGTTGACTGTGCCTTTAATGCTATGCTAGTCTATCAATACTCTTACACAAATGCTTGTGTAGCTTTGGCTAAAAAGCATATTTTGAAAATCTGAGATGACAGTGTTGTTAAGCTTGTGTTTCAATATATTTATTTCATTTCATTTGCGATTTTCATGAATAGGAAACGTTGCGTTATGGTAATGCACTTGAGGCTATGATTACGCTCCCGGATACGGGATTGCTCGTCGCTAGAGCTTGGAAAATTCCAGAAAATGATGTCATGGCTTTAGAAGCTTCTGTTAGGCTAATTGACATCATTTGAGTCAATTGAAGGTGTACCTGTGGATGTATTTCAAGGCCTACCTTCAAACTCAGTGCCTCTTTGCTTGACATCATGGGAAAAATGGGATTGATTTACCTTCAAACTCAGTGCCTCTTTGCTTGACATCATGGGAAAATCAAAAGAAATCAGCCAAGACCTCAGAAAACAAATTGTAGACCACACGTCTGGTTCATCCTTGGGAGCAATTTCCAAATGCCTGAAGGTACCACGTTCATCTGTACAAACAATAGTACGCAAGTATAAACACCATGGGACCAAGCAGCCGTCATACCGCTCAGGAAGGAGACGCATTCTGTCTCCTAGAGATGAATGTATTTGGTGTGACAAGTGCAAATCAATCCCAGAACAACAGCAAAGTACTTTATGAAGATGCTGAAGGAAACAGGTACATCCACAGTAAAACGAGTCCTATATCGACATAACCTGAAAGGCCACTCAGCAAAGAAGAAGCAACTGCTCCAAAACCACCATATAAAAGCCAGACTACGGTTAACAACTGCACATGGGGACAAAGATCGTACTTTTTGGAGAAATGTCCTCTGGTCTGATGAAACAAAAAGAGAACTGTTTGGCCATAATGACCATCTTTATGTTTGGAGGGAAAGGGGAGGCTTGCAAGCTGAAGATCACCATCCCAACCGTGAAGCACTGGGGTGGAAGCATTATGTTGTGCTTTGCTACGGCAGGGACTGGTGCACTTCATAAAATAGATGGCATCATGAGGTAGGAAAATTATGTGGATATATTGAAGCAACATCTCAAGACATCTCTCAGGAAGTTAAAGCTTGGTCACAAATGGATCTTCCAAATGGACAATGACCCCAAGCATACTTCCAAACTTGTGGCAAAAGGGCTTAAGGACAACAAAGTCAAGGTATTGGAGTGGCCATCACAAAGCCCTGACCTCAATCCTATAGAAAATGTGTGGGCTGAACTGAAAATGTGTGCGCGAGCAAGGAGGCCTCCAAACCTGACTCAGTTACACCAGCTCTGTCAGGAGGAATGGACCAAAATTCACCCAATGTATTGTGGGAAGCTTGTGGAAGGCTACTCGAAACGTTTGGCCCAAGTTAAACAATTTAAAGGCAATGCTACCAAATACTAATTGAGTGTATGTAAACATCTGACCCACTGGGAATGTGATGAAAGAAATAAAAGCTGAAATAAATCATTCTCTATACAATTATTCTGACATTTCACATTCTTAAAATAAAGTGATCCTAACTGACCTAAAACACTGAATTTTTACTTGGTTTAAATGTTTAAATGAGTTTAAATGTATTTGGCTAAGGTGTATATAAACTTCCGACATCAACTGTATGCGTTGGTGCAGCTGTTATGCTGCGTGTTTTATATATTGTGTATTACAGGTATCGTCCCGTATCGTGTAACAAGGTTTACCCATTCCTGCGTTTGTCTCCAAATCCTTTATTCCAGCATGACAGTGGGTGGTAGATACAGATCTATCCCCAATTGGCCAGCCACCTGTGCAACCACATCTCCTGTGAAATGGGTGTCATTGTCTGCAGAAAGAAATTCTGGAATAACAAATCTAGGAATAATTTCCCTTACCAGACGTTTCACTACTGTTTTGGCATCACAGTGCAAGGTTGGAAATGCTTTGACCCACCTGGTAAAGCGGTCAGTTATTACCAGTATCTCTTTCTGTCTTTCCATAGCTAAATGGGTGAACGGGCCGGCCGGCACTGGAAATTTCCCTGGTTTCAGGGGGGTACCGTAACCAGTGTTGTATTGCATGCATGTAGTACATTTAACATGTGTGTTTTGCAACTTTCAATCAGATTTGGACAACACCAGGTGTCAGATATTAGTCTTACCATCTCCCCCCTTGGCGCGTGACCCACCCCTTGGGCCAGGTGACACACATAGGAGACGAGAGGTAGAGGCAGAACTGGTTTGCCAGAGAGGGATCCACAGATCATCAGGGCCCCTAGAGCAATCTCTAGACTCCCACAAGGGATGATTAAGTGCATCCGCAGCCTGGTGTTGGTCCAGATCAGTGATTTCAGACGTACACGGGGAGGCAAGCAGAACAGCATGAGTATGGCAGCGGGAAGCAGCATTCTTAGCAGCAGCATCAGCAGCAGCTGCATTACCCAAACTAACGCTGCCAGTGTTAGCTGTGTGGGCATGGACCCTAAGAATAGCTAACTCAACTGGAAGTAACATGGCCTCCAGCAGGGCTTCAATCTGTAAACAGTGTTTAATAGGGGTATCAGACAAAGTCCCTACCCTTCCAAACGCCAACACAGGAGAGGCAAACACCAATGGCGTATGCAGAGTCAGAATAAATGTTAATCGTCAAACCACCAAAGTTTATCCGCCTCTACCATCTAAGGCAGGAGACGAAGAGCGATCAGGAGTTTGCCCTGGAGTTTAGAATCATGGCTGCCGGCGCGGGATGGAACAACAGGGCCCTGATCGACCACTACCGGCTGCAGTCTGCTCGAGGACGTCCGTCGGGAGCTGGCCTATAGAGACACCACCCTCCCTTTCGACCAGCTGGTGGACCTGTCCATCCGGCTGGACAACCTGCTGGCTACTCGCGGGCGTCCAGATCGGGGTCTGGTGGTTCCATCCTTCCGCACCCCCTCTCCGATACCAATGGAGCTGGGAGGGTGGTGCACAGGGAGACCGGAGGGGTTTCCTCTCGTGCACCATCTGTGGCCGCAGAGGTCACACTGCTGGTCGGTGCCGGGTTGGTTCCTCTGGGAATCGAGGCAGCAGGCAGGGCGCTCTGGCTTTACCCCAGGTGAGTTGGCACCATTCTCACCCAGAGTCCTCTGTTGCACATATATTTATGTCTGTCACTTTTCCTGAGTTTTCCCTGCATTCCCAGTATAAGGCGCTTGTAGATTCAGGCGCTGGCTGTGAACTTCCTTGATAGAGCGTTAGCTCATAGCTTAGGGACCCCCATTGTTCCTGTGGATGTGCCCTTCCCCGTTCACGCCTTAGATAGTCAACCATTAGGGTCAGGGTTAATTAGGGAGGTCACCGCTCCTTTGGGCATGGTGACGCAGGGGGGTCACACTGAGAAAATTTGTCTCTTCCTTATTGACTCTCCTGCGTTTCCCGTGGTGCTAGGCCTACCCTGGTTAGCTTGTAATAATGCCATTGTTTCTTGGCCACAGAGGACTCTCACGGTGTAGTCGCGAGAGTGCTCAGGTAGGTGTTTAGGGGTTTCCGTTGGTGCTACTACGTGGAGAGTCCAAACCAGGTCTCCACCGTGGGCATTCCCCCTGAATATGCCGATTTGGCTCTCGCCTTCTCTAAAAAGAAGGCGACTCAATTACCACCTCATCGACGGGGCGATTGTGCGATAGATCTCCTGGTAGACGCTGCACTTCCCAGGAGTCACGTGTATCCCCTCTCACAGGCAGAAATGGAGGCTATGGAAACTTATGTCTCCGAATTCCTGCGTCAGGGGTACATTCGGTCCTCCACTTCACCCATCTCCTCAAGTTTATTTTTTGTGAAGGAGGGAGGTCTGCCTCCGTGTATTGACTACCGGGGTTTACCAAACTAGATCTCACGAGCGCTTACAATCTGGTGCGTATCCGAGAGGAGATGAGTGGAAGACGGCTTTCAGTACCACCTCTGGGCACTATGAGTACCTCGTCATGCCATACGGGTTGATGAATGCGCCATCAGTCTTCTAAGCTTTTGTAGACAAGATTTTCAGGGACCTGCACGGACAGGGTGTAGTGACATTTTGATATACTCCGCTGCATGCACCGAGCATGTGTCCCTGGTGCGCAAAGTGCTTGGTCGCCTGTTGGAGCATGACCTGTACGTAAAGGCTGAGAAATGCCTGTTCTTCCAACACTGCAGCAATTCTTAGGGTCTTCTTCTTCTTTATTTACCTCGGCTCCCGTGCTGGCCCATCCAGATCCCTCTTTGGGCGTTCATAGTGGAGGTGGACACGTCTGAGGCTGGGATAGGAGCTGTGCTCTCTCAGCACTCGGGTATGCCACCGAAGCTCCACCCTTGTGCCTTCTGTCATGGAAAATTGCAAGATTATGTTATAAAGATTATGTTACAATGCTTGTATTACATTATAATAGTTGTTACATTCGACAGAATATAGTATTGTGTGTGTGTTCCACTGTGGATGGGCCTCTATGAGATAGCACTGACAGAGGAGATTTACGATGTCTTTGGGTAATAAAGCCTAAAGAGCATTCCAGATAACATGAGCTAATGGTTCTGTTCTATGCCGTATCAGAGAGAGACGGTTCGCTTTTGGAGTGAGGGGGCCAGACACTGGTCTTTACAATGAGAACTGTTGACACAGCAGTAACTGTCTGCTATGTTTTATAGATATCTTTCATACAAATCTTAACCTTTGTGAACTGTTCCTAAGATCTGTGATTCGTCATGTAAGTTGAGAGGGGTGAATCTTGGCTATAAAATATCTTTGTACTTTTCTGGTGGTACTTCTCAACGGGTCATTAGAAATAGTGAATTGTTGAAAGTCAAAGGGTGTATTGCAAAGCTCTTATTAAACAAATATGTAGTTTAAGCGTAACTCTGACTGGTGTGTGAAGTTTGTAACTCTCTCCTCATTTGGTAAAGCAGAAAAATGCCACCACACGTCTTCTCGAAGAGGCTCAGCCCAGCAGAGTGAAACTATGACGTGGGGGACCGGGAGTTGTTGGCTGTCGTCAAGGCCCTGAAGGCGTGGAGACATTGGCTTGAGGGGGCTAGACACCCTTTTCTCATTTGGACTGACCACCGCAATCTGGAGTACATCCGGGCGGCGAGGAGACTGAACCCTCGCCAGGCAAGGTGGGCCATGTTTTTCACCCATTTTGTGTTTACCCTTTCTTACAGACCAGGCTCCCAGAACGTTAAGGCAGACGCATTGTCCCGGCTGTATGACACAGCGGAGCGGCCCATGGATCCCACTCCCATACTCCCCGCCTCTGGTTTGGTGGCGTCGGTAGTGTGGGAGCTGGACCCGGACATTGAGCGGGCTTCACGTGCAGAGCCCGCTCCTCCTCAGTGTCCAGCTGGGTGTCTGTACGTTCCGTCTGCTGTCCGCGACCGGCTGATCTATTGGGCCCACACGTCACCCTCCTCTGGTCATCCTGGGATCGGTCGGACGGTGCGCTGTCTTGGTGGGAAGTACTGGTGGCCCACTTTAGCTAAGGACGTGAGGGTTTATGCTTCCTCTTGCTCGGTGTGCGCCCAGTGCAAGGCATCTAGACACCTGCCCAGAGGTAAGTTACAATCCTTACCGGCCGTGGTCGCACCTGTCGGTGGATTTCCTAACCGATCTTCCACCTTCATAGGGTAACACCACGATGCTGGTCGTTGTGGATCGTTTTTCTCAGTCCTGACGTCTCCTCCCTTTGCCCGGTCTCCCTACGGCTCTACAAACTGCGGAGGCCCTGTTTACACACGTCTTACAGTACTACGGGGTGCCTGAGGATATAATATCTGATCGGGGTCCCCAGTTCACGTCAAGGGTCTGGAAGGCGTTCATGGAACGTCTGGGGGTCTCAGTCAGCCTTGCCTCAGGTTTTCACCCCGAGAGTAACGGGCAGGTGGAGAGAGTTAACCACGATATGGGTAGGTTTCTGAGGTCTTATTGCCAGGACCGGCCGGGGGAGTGGGCGGCGTTTTGTGCCCTAGGCAGAGATGACCCAGAACTCGCTCCGCCACTCCTCCACTGACCTTACCCCAATGCACACTGGAAGGGAGAATCAGCCGGTTCTGGCTCCTTGGCATCAGAGTCTGATCGAGGCTCCTGCGGTGTACGACTGGTTCCGGCGCGCGGAAGAAACATGGGACGCCGCCCATGTCCACCTTCAGCCCGCCGTACTGCGCCATAAAGTTGGCGCAGACCGTCACCGCATGAGGCCCCGGTGTTCACACCGGGGGACAGGGTCTGGCTCTCAACCTGAAACCTGCCCCTCCGCCTGCCTTGTTGGAAGCTGGGTCCCGATTACCGCATTTACCCCTCGTTCCATGTATCTCTCCTCAGGCTGGTGGTGACTGGCCCGCTCCAGGAGTCTGAGGTGCGGGAGATTCCTCCACCCCCTCTGGACATCGAGGGGGCCCCGGCATACTCCGTTCATTCCATACTGGATTCGAGACGTCGGGCGAGAGGCCTTCAGTACCTTGTGGACTGGGAGGGGTATGGTCCGGAGGAGAGATGCTGGGTTCCGGTGGAGGACGTGTTGGATCCTTCCATGCTGCGAGATTTCCACCACCTCCATCCGGATCGCCCTGCGCCTCGCCCTCCGGGTCGTCCCCGAGGTCGGTGCCGACGTGCTGCTGGAGCCGCACGTCAGGGGGGTTACTGTCACGACTTCCGCCGAAGTCAGTCCCTCTCCTTGTTCGGGCGGTGTTCGGCGGTCGACATCACTGGCCTTTGAGCCATCACTCATCCATTTTTCATTTTCCATTGGCTTTGTCTTGTCTTCCTTCACACCTGGTTCCAATCCCATCAATTACATGTTGTGTATTTAACCCTCTGTTTCCCCTAATGGCCTTGTCGGAGATTGTTTGATTGTATGTTTGTGTATTATGTGTTGGTGCGCGACGGGTTTTGTACCCACTTTTATTTATTTTGTCATTTTGGTTTTGGAGTTTTGTGAAGCACTGATTAAACAACTCCGTTTATACCAAGTTCGATTCTCCTGCGCCTGACTTCCCTGCCACCAACACGCACCCATTACAGTGTTCCCGTCTGCCATATCTCAAATGTTTTTTTTAAATTATTTTTTAAAATTATGCTCTGTGTAATGTATAGATAAATGAACTGCAAAATATCCCTATATGTGAATATATTTGTCATGCCCTGACCTTAGAGAGCTTTTTATGTCTCTATTTTTGGTTTGGTCAGGGTGTGATTTGGGAGGGCATTCTATGTTCATGTTTCTATGTTTTCTATTTCTTTGTGGTTGGCCAAGTATGGTTCTCAATCAGGGACAGCTGTCTATCGTTGTCTCTGATTGGGAATCGTACTTAGGTAGTTCCCCCCCCCCCCTCCTTCTGTGTGGGATCTTGTTCTTCGTTTGTGTGCAGTTAGTTTGCACAAGGAAGGTGTTCGGTCGATGTGTTCTTTATTGTATGGTCTAAAGTTTCACTTCAGTAATAAATATTGTGTGGAACTCAAGGAACGCTGTGCCTTGGTCTCATCCTTCCGACGACAGCCGCTACAATAATCTATCCCTTATGTCGTGTACACGTATTTAGAACAGGGTGATAAAGTAAATGATGATTGAATACCATGTAATGTATGGTTGGTGTAAAATGAATGTCCTCCATGGAGCAACCACGGAACAGTAAAAGGTTCAAGATGATTTATAACTGGTATAACCCCCACTACGATTCTGGTATCCCTGTGATAATGTTCTCCTTACAAAGGGAGAAACTACTACTTCAAAACTAGTTCATTCTAAAATAACACGGGTCAGTAACACACGGGTAGGTCTATTTCCTAACACAGCAAGGGTGTATGCGTTAAGGTTTATACCCCCACAGGCAACTCTTCGAGCATCTGATCCGAATGTGCATTCAGTTAATTTAAATACATGGGCATTGTATTGTTTATAACTAACTCCTGGTTTAATGTTCCACCATCCAGTCATAATACACAGAAAATATCATAAACGGAACAATAACAAATTCAGTTATCAGAAAATATTTCAACAACTCAATTCTATCAACAATCTGCATTTTATACTTGGAATTTATGCCTTAAGTCCTATCACCAAGTCTCATAAACATTTAGCGTATATGTATAACCTACTTCCACCTAGGTGGTCTGTGCTTCCTCCCAAGGGTTGTCTAACAATTTCAAACGTTCAATTATTCCAGAGAAATGTAGGTTCGTATAAATTTAACAGCGAGGCGCCACTTACTTGCCAGAATGACTCATTAACCACAATGTGCTATAGCAAATGACAGACTTTAGATGTAACAGGCGCCTGCTTACCTTGTAATTTTGTAGTGCTTGACGTGGATCAATGGTCAGTCCAGCGAAGTGGTCACTCGCTCCTGGCAGGCTCGCCAAATTGTTGGTCAAGTTCTTCAGATGAGGTCTATATAATTATCAAACATATATATTGGTAGTAGAAAGGAAACACAGACTCTCTGTTTAAGTATTACAATTCTCCTTTAGTAATACAATTTGTAGGCAGAAGTTGGTACATAGTACAGCAAATGATAGTACAGTATATCCCCAGTCCTCCTTGCATGACTTTCCCTGGCAACAACATTTTAATAATTCTAACCTCCCCCTGACAGCAACAATCATCCTGTCAGCAATTAAAAGCTCGGAAGTGGGTTTGACCGAAACTTGACCTTTCATCACAGGTATAGTGTAACGGTTTTCTTCTGGTGAAAGAGAGGCGGACCAAAATGCAGCGTGGTTATTTTTGACCATCTTTAATAAAGATGAAAATACAACAATCTACAAAACAAGAAACGTGAAGAAACCGAAACAGTCCTATCTGGTGCCACAAACACAAAGACAGGAACAATCACCCACAAAACCCAACATAAAACAGGCTACCTAAATATGGTTCCCAATCAGAGACAATGACTAACACCTGCCTCTGATTGAGAACCATATCAGGCCAAACATAGAAATATACAAACCAGACACACAACATAGAATGCCCACCCAGCTCACGTCCTGACCAACACTAAAACAAGGAAAACACACAAGAACGATGGTCAGAACGTGACAGTAACCCCCCCCAAGGTGCGGACTCTGACCGCACAACCTAAACCTATAGGGGAGGGTCTGGGTGGGCATCTGTCCGCAGTGGCGGCTCTGGCGCTGGACGTGGACCCCACTCCATAATTGTCTTAATCCACCTTCTTAGCGTCCCTTGAGTGGCGACCCTCGCCGCTAACCTTGGCCTAGGAACCCTAACAACGGGCCCCACTGGACTGAGGGGCAGCTCGGGACTGAGGGGCAGCTCGGGACTGAGGGGCAGCTCGGGACTGAGGGGAAGCTCGGGACTGAGGGGAAGCTCGGGACTGAGGGGAAGCTCAGGCAGGTTGATGGATCTGGCAGATCCTGGCTGGCTGGTGGTTCTGGCAGATCCTGGCTGACTGGCGGTTCTGGCAGATCCTGGCTGACTGGCGGTTCTGGCAGATCCTGGCTGACTGGCGGCATTGGCGGCTCCTGGCTGACTGGCGGCTCCTGGCTGACTGGCGGCTCCTGGCTGACTGGCGGCACTGGCGGCTCCTGGCAGACTGGCGGCACTGGCGGCCCCTTGCAGACTGGCGGCACTGGCGGCCCCTTGCAGACTGGCGGCTCCTTGCAGACTGGCGGCACTGGCGGCGCTGGGCAGACTGGCGGCATTGGCGGCGCTGGGCTGACGGGTGGCTCAGGCGGCGCTGGGCAGACTGGCGACTCTGATGGCGCTGGGCAGACGGGAAGCTCTGGCAACTCTGGGCTGAGGGGCTCTGGCACCTCAGACTCCGGCAGCGCCGGACAGGCGGGAGACTCCGGCGGCGGCGGACAGGCGGGAGACTCCGGCGGCGGCGGACAGGCGGGAGACTCCGGCGGCGCTGGAGAGGAGGAAGGCTCTGGCAGCGCTGGACAGAGAAGCTCTGGCGCCTCTGGCGCCTCTGGACTGAGGGGCTCTGGCGCCTCTGGACTGAGGGGCTGTGGCGCCTCTGGACTGAGGGGCGGAAACTCTGGTAGCGCTGGACAGGCGGGAGCACCTGTGTTGATGGGACGGAGAGACAGCCTGGTGCGGGGTGCCGGCACTGGTGGTACCGGGCTGGGGACACACACCTCAGGGTGAATGCCTTGCATACTACGCCAAATCAACTGCTCTCTCTCTTCACACTCCCCCAATTCTATTAACACCTCCTCGAGTGTCTCCTCCTCTCCCATCCGTTCACTCTCCTCCATTCTGTCCAATAACGCCTCGACCCTCTCAGACTCAGCCCTCAGCTTCGCCAATAGCTCCGATAACATCCATGGCTCCTTACAGTAAACAGGGGGAGTTGGCTCAGGTCTGGCTCCTGACTCTGCCACACTCTCCCTGTGCCCCCCCCCCCCAAGACATTTTTGGTGCTGCCTCTCGAGCTTCCAGCCGCTCTGCCGTGCTAGCTCCTCATAATGCCGCCTCTCTGCTTTCACTGCCTCCAGCTCGGCTTTGGGGCGACAATATTCCCCTGGCTCTGCCCAGGGTCCTTTCCCGTCAAGGATCTCCTCCCAAGTCCATTTCTCCAAATAGTGCAGCCTCTCCCACTGCTGCTGCTGCTGCCTCTGTTGCTTCTCCTGCTGCTGCTTTTGCTGCTGTTGCTCCTGCTGCACCTGTCGCTTCTCCTGCTGCTGCCTCTGTTTACCATGCCACTTGGTCCTTGGTTGGTGGGTGATTCTGTAACGGTTTTCTTTAATAAAGATGAAAATACAACAATCTACGAAACAAGAAACGTGAAAAAAAAACGAAACAGTCCTATCTGGTGCCACAAACACAAAGACAGGAACAATCACCCACAAAAACCCAACACAAAACAGGCTACCTAAATATGGTTCCCAATCAGAGACAATGACTAACACCTGCCTCTGATTGAGAACCATATCAGGCCAAACATAGAAATAGACAAACCAGACACACAACATAGAATGCCCACCCAGCTCACTTCCTGACCAACACTAAAACAAGGAAAACACACAAGAACGATGGTCAGAACGTGACATATAGGTTCATAACAATGTGAAGGAGTCTAAGCATCTTCTGACAGGTGGCTGTTTTCATCAGGCCTGCTGCAGCCTTGTGTTCTCAGAAAACCAGTCGTATTCTCAGAACCTCAGATAGCCACCTTGGGGCTCAGACTCCTTCTGAGCATAGGCGGTTTCCGCCTTCTGATAGTGTCTGGAGGGCACAACACTCAAAACAGGTGTTAACACACACAGAGAGGTATTTACAGTTTATCATACCACAATTTATTAACCCTTTAAAAGGTATGAGGCCTTGTTTTAACCACTTCCGTTCCTGTGATCGTCCTCGAGGCACGTGTCATTGCGCTGCTAGTGCAGGGGGGGGGGGGGGGTACTGTCACGAATCCCTCCGGAACTTTCATCACGCACACCTGTCCCCTATAATCATCATGCGCGTGTGTTATTTATTCAAGGTACTCCACGCTCTTTTCTTTGGGTTTCAACCCTGTGTTTTTGTTACGTGTTTGATTGGACTTCGTCCCCGTGCACACAGTAATTTGGGTGAAATAAAAACCCATATTACGCATTCCTGCATCTGCATATGCTTAATTGCCTTTAAAATGTTGTAAATTATCCATGGTTCAGTTCTTTGCTTAATTCTAACCTCTACATATTATTATTTTTTTTCACTGTAGCCTGCTTATCTACAGCATGTAAAAACAATGATTTAAAATGGCCCCAGGCATTCTCCTCCTCATTGCATTTCAATACAGCAGACCAGTCCAATTTGCTCAAACAATGAACAAAAATATCTGCACCATAATTCTTCATAGCCCTAATTTTTATTAAGTTATGACAATTAAAAACTGTTTTCTGAACCTTCCTACTACAGAAAAGGATGGACTGACCACTGAGCCCATAGTTTACAACCCTACTACTATTTGATATCCTTGATCTATCCGACACCAACACAAGGTTAATGATGGTTTGGGTCGAAGGACAGACCCTGGTGGGCTCATTAATCAACTGGTAAAAAGCAAACAGATTACAAAAATTCTTAAGATCTTTAAAAGTAGCATGGTCCTATTAGAGCATATCTGTATTAAAATCACCAGTAACAATAACCTCTGATTTACCAAAGTCTGTACAGTTGGAACAAGTCTTCAACCATTCATAAAACTTGTACTTGTCTGGTGGTCTATAACAGGTTCCAACTACAATAGGTTTACATTTTGGTTGCTTGCTTTTCCAAAGTCTACCAACCTTGCCAGCAGGCATGTCAGCTAAGATAGGTAGGCAAGCTAGCTGCTCTAACTTGATTGATAGCCTGAAATGGCATCTTGGTAGTTAGTTATGAGGTTGGGAACCTATCTGGGCTAAACAGGGCAAATCTGAGGGGGTACGGGCACCTGTGCCTCATATGAGCATGATGCCCCTGCTGTTGACTGCCTGTCTGTGTCTTGCTTTTAATATGCTGTGATTGCTACATATAGCTTGCCTAAATGGCTCCCCTTCTGAAAAAATTACATGAAATTGCTAGACAACCTTTTTTGTGTTGTTCCTGTTTATGTTTGCAATAACCTATTGTTACAACAGACAAACTAAGTTTGTTTTAACTGTTTTGTGTACAGGTGGCAGTAGAGTCACATAGTGACTGAACAGCAGCTTGAATGGATGTAGGCTAGTGGATCCTGCACGCACAGAAATCTCAGTATTTTTGCAACAGTAAACCTGGTTCTAGAAAATCCGGAACTGCAGCCACTATGTTTGAAGAAATGGTCTGTGTAAGTGGGCGTTCCCTGTCTCGTGTGAGCATGCTTTACCGCGTGAGACCAATGGCTCTGGTTTACTTATTGTCCCCTCCCCACTCAATTCAATTTCAATTTCAGGGCTTTATTGGAATGGGAAACATATGTTAACATTGCCAAAGCAAGTGAACTAGATAATAAACAAAAGTGAAATAAACAATACAAATTAACAGTAAACATTACACTCACAAAAGTTCCAAAAGAATAAAGACATTACAAATGTAATGATCTCCCCACCCGCCCCAACCATAAATATTTTTTTGCAAGCGATGTCTCCCTTCTGGGGCACCCGCTCTGCGGGGCGGGGGAATAGGTAGACCAGTGACCCTGCCCAATCCGAGAAAAAAAATAGGGAGTGGAGTGTCTCGCTTTCTCTACTGTCTTTGTCATGAAGATACTATGTATGTACTACTATGTATGTACACGCACTCAGGCGCAAAGCAAACAGCATAGCAACTTCTTGCTTTGCCATCTGCTTGCATGCAAACTACTTAGTTGGTTACCACATCTCTCTTTGCCTGGTCAACACCGCACATACTCAACTCTGGGGGCACGTACATTACCCCCAGAGTCTCCAGAATAAAATGCTAAAGGTGGAGCTATAAACTTCGGTTTCGCTATCCTCAAAATTCTTGCGCGTTTACCGCAAGAGAGTTGTATTGAATGATGTGTATAAACCCTGGATGTCTGACAGGGGGCGCTGTATTGAATCCACCGTGCAGTCATCTTGGTAATCCTCCATTTAAAAAAATAAATATAAATGCACTTATTAATGTCTACATTGGTTTATGACACGTTTATTCTATTACAGAAACCTGAATGCATACTTTTATATTGCATTATGTTAGCTAAACATACAAATAAAACAATGAAAAATATATTTTAATTTTTTTTTTAGAGAGTACTAATGTTACTGCCCCCACTACAAAGACAAAAATACTTAAATACATGTCATTTTTTTTCTTGAAACATTTCACTGAAATATTGTGGAATTCCATTCATTCCTATGGAGGACTGCCCCGAATGGGAAGTGACAATATGGCCGACTGGGTTTTTCAAAGCCTCTCAATGGCCATTTTACAATCAAGGTTTTGTGTACATTATTGATCGTATCCAATTACGTAGTCCTTCTCAGGAGGGAGAGAGAAAAGAAAAATCTCGTTGGCCACGAATTCCCTCTGCTGAAATAAGGGAATGCTCGATATCTTTATTTTCTGGAGCATTAAGGGTAGGTACGCTAGCTAACGAAACAATAAGTGAGTGTAATTTGATGCCTGGCTGAAGTTTGCTCGCTGCGAATGGATTTCATGCCCCCTTTTGTTTTGCCAGCTACTGTAGCTAGCAGCTAACGTTACTGTAGCAAGCTAGCTAGCCTCCATCGATTTTACATACGTGGATAATGTTGGTGAAATTGTTTGCTAGCAAAATCTTGGAAATGCATTATTTTTGCGGTGTATTTTCATTTGATCAGCGAGGGGGTAAGATGCTTGCTAACTTTAGGGGGCTAGTTTACGTTAGTTAAGAAATAATACGTCATATCTATACCATGGTCTATGCTTTTTACTGGGTGATCCCAATGTCTGGCACTGATACAACCGCTGAGTAGATTACTTTATGTCGTAAATTAAGTTTACTCATCTCCACGATATTATAGTACAGGTATCAAAATTAGAGCTAGGATGTGTGACCACAATATTGGATACGGTAAGAATACCACTGAAGTTATGAATTGGTTATAGATCAGTGGTAGACATTGACATCAAATATTGTTTACAAAGTTACAAAACATCAATAGCTGATCATCATATTCCCCTGACTAGGATTCTTCTTCAGTGGTTATCAGGAGTGTGATCTAAAGATGACATCACGATCCAGCCCAACTGGCTTTTCTAATTTTCTTGACAGTTACTGTCAACAACACTGAGCCAAGAAGGAGCAGTTCAATCATGCCCTCAACACAGAAGAACCCATTGGGATTTGGCGAGCGAAGAAAGCTGGACATCTCTCAACCTTTGCAGCCTTGAAGGAGGCTGGTGGTGTTGCCCTCGAACACAACTTGGATCCTGTGTTTGGACTCTGCAGCAGTCACCAGTTCACCTCTTGGATATAGATGGAGGACCATGTCTGCTTGTGAGTCTGTTTGACCCAACATACTGACAGGAGCACTGTCTGAGGAAGAGCAAACATGTCCCTCTCAGTGAGTAGAAATTGTGTGTGTGTGTGTGTGTGCGTGCACTTTTGTATGAGAGATGGTGATTAAAGCGGGCACAGATGGAAAGGCGCCCAACTGGTGACATGGCACTATACTGCTGTTTCAATCCAGAGTACTGTTTGAATACTTTAAAAAATGCATGATCCTTTTTTCTTTGGGAGAATCATCATGACGTAACTGGATCGGGCATGTTTAAGGACATTTGGCTGAAGTGAACCTTTCGTTTTTCCCATCAAATACTGTCAAATCAGTGATTACATAAATCAGGGAAGGGAATGAATGAAGGATGCGTTTTTAAGTAATTGAACATTGTCCTGGCGTCCATCCACTTGAGCTGGTGTTTGAGTATAGCTCTTATTCATTTGGCGGTGTGCGAACCGTAGCAATGTGTTTTGCAACCTAAAAAAAAATCTAATCGGACAATCAGACACTGTTTCACTTTGTTTGAAAACGTTTCCTTGAGACTGAACATGGCCCGGGGCTCAGCTTGTGTCTCTATAGCCAATCCCCAGGGGGTTAGGGCTTTGAAAAGGAGAACATGATAGGGGATGGCAATTAAACCCCAAACTAGAGACAGATGTTGCCTACCTCCCTCCCTCCCTTCCTTTTCTCATTACCATTTACTCCTCTTGTCTTTTAAATAATTGACCTCCCTCCTCTCACTGTCTCTTTTCTATTCCCCCTATAAGTAAGTAATGTGTGCAGTGACTGAATATGCAGTGATTCAGCACTTATATCAGTATGTATTTATTCATTATGTGACTGTGCTCTGAATGAGTCTCTCTCTCTCACACCACTCGTTTTGTTTTGCTTCTCCCACCCCATCTTTCTCTTCTTTTCACTGAGACTGTTATACAAATAGCTATTCTCATTCTCTTTCTTGGCATCAAGTCAATGCATTTGTCTATGTCCAGTCAGTATGTAGATGTGTGCTTCCCAGTGTGAAGTCAGGCCATCTCTCTGTCTCTGCATGCATTTCTCTGTCTCTGCATGCATTTCTATCTTCAGTGTGTATGTACCCCTATGAATAGGGCCCAGACTTTTTCCAGACCACGTGTTAACTAGGATAGTGATTATTGTTTGTGAATCTCCCTTTATTTCTGAGTAATTCTTGTGTAATAAGTGATTATTTTTTGGTTATATCTTTTTCGCTCTCCTCAGACGGTGCTGGCGAAGGCCCTGTTTGACAATGCAGCAGAGAGCCCTGAGGAGCTGGCCTTCCGGAAGGGAGACATCCTGATGGTTCTAGAACAGGAGCAGGGAGGGGGTCCTGGCTGGTGGCTCTGCTCCCTCCACGGGCGCCAGGGCATCGCCCCCGCCAACCGCCTCCGCCTCCTCCACACCGCCCCCGCCCCAGGGGTCGACTCCAGACCCCCCAGCCGCGCCCCCAGCGAGGACTCTGTGTACCTCTCCCCAGTACCCCTGGCCCGCACGGCAGTCTCCACGGAGGATGTGGATGGGGTCTACCGCACCCCACCTAGCCTGGGGGAGGCCCTGTACCAGAGCCCAGGGGCGGTGCCTGTCGCCTCTAGACCAAGGGTCCTCCGGCAGTCCGAGGTAGGGGGTCGACCCCGCTCCCGCTCCAGCTCCGGCACACGCCCCTGTCCCGATTGGGACGTTGGGGTGACGGGCCGCCCCCGCTCGCCATCTCTCCGGTCCAGAGGCACAGACTCCGCTGGGAGCCTCTACCAGACCCCCTCCACCCCCACAGCTCTCGGGCCCCAGCACCACAGGGGTCTGGCTGGAGACCCTGGACCAGAGAATGTCTACCTGGCCCCCGGCGGGATTCCTCGGGCGGTGGGTCTAGCTCCAGAGGGGCCAGAGGACAACACTTACCTGGTCCCCAGGGAGACTGTAGCGGCGGTAGGCCACTCTGACGGCTGTTACCTGGTCCCCAGAGGGATGGTCCTGCCCAGCAAGGAGGTCTACCAGACCCCCACAGGAGGGTTAGTCGGGGGGACTGTGTCGACCCAGGTTACTCCCATCACTACTAGGGTCCTGGAGGCTCAGAGCTTCACCCTTTCACAGATAAACGGAGGCGGGGGAGCCCCCCTTAAGCCCCTCACCCCTCAATCCAAACTGGCACAGGACACCCCTCGGATGATGTACCAGACCCCCACCCCTGTGGGAGCAGGGATTCTCAGGACTCCACCCGTCCTCGCACAGGGATCCCCCAAACCTCAGCTGAAAGGGGTGACCCCCAAAACCCCAGGGACCCCTGGTGGTCAGGGTGGAGTGCCCTCCACCCCTCCCATCACCAGGGGGAAGCTAGCTCCTGCTGCCCCCCTCAGGGGTTCCCCCTTGCTGGCCAGAACAGGACAGGGACATGGCCGGGTGCCTGGATCCCCAAACTTTGCTCGTAAGCCCCCTCCTCCAGCCCCTCCAGTGAGGGGGGTAACCAGAAAAGACTTGCCCCAGTCCGTAATCCCTGTATCCACCTCTCAGCCTGCCCTCTCCACCCCCCAGTCGACTCCTGTACCCCAGTACCAAGAGAGTAAAGATGGAAGGATGGCGTTGAATGGGCAGAATAAGAAAGGCGAGGAAGGAGAGTGTGCAGATCCTGATGACGACAGCCTCGATGAACAGGTAATAGAGAAAGGGAAGACCTTTCCAAGTTCAATGTCCCTGCTCTCTTTCTTTCCTGCCCCTCTTATTCCATCTCTTTCTCTCCACAGTCTCTTGTCATGATTAGGCCCAGAGTTTTTCCCTGTCAAGTCAGGGAAAACGCCAATCCTAGTTAACCACTAACCACGTTTCCATCCACAGTTTTAGTGCAAGTAAAGTCATACCGTTTAAGAGAAAAAAATCACGACAGCTGTGATGGAAACAGGACGTTTCGGTATTAACTTGATAAATGCCGCCACATGCCGTGGAAACTCCTTTTATTTATGTGCAAAATATTGATATAACAACCATCATATCGAAGTAATATTGGAATGACGATGACATGGTGTGTGGTCCTCCCACTACGACTCGGGAAACCATGCAGTTTATTGGGCTACACATGAAATAAGTGATGAACTTCACAGGGCTGTGAATGTGCACGGTGAGGACCTTGATCCTCATTTCCAATAAATATCGATGTGACATGATGATCAATGCTTGACTGCTGTATGACAAATATAAATATTGTCTCTCTTATCCATAATAATGTCATCATGTAGTTGAAAATGCGATGGAAACACATTGAACATTTGATTTTTATGCGGTACGTGAAACCTGAAGCGGGAAAGTACGTTTTGTGAGGGAAAATGCACATATTTTCTTTGTGGCCAATTGGATGGAAACCTAGCTTATGTGAACTACATGTCTGACATTGTTATACGCTTGTTATAAGCACAAGGTCACAGTCTTATAACATGCGGTCTTGTGGTCTGCCTGGTCTCCTAGGTGTATGATACTCCTCCCATGAGTAGGTGGCAGCGGCCAGCCCCAGCAGCGCTGTGTGACGATGACAGCATCTACAACACACCCCGCTCCCTTCCCCCACACACTGACCTAGAGTCAGAGGTCAGTCAGAATCCATCCTCTACAGTACAGAGACCACCGGTCTCCTCTCTCTCACTCTGTATTTCTCTCTCGACCCCTCTATTTATTTGTCCCTCTCCCCCCCCCCCCAAGCTCTCAACTTTCCCTCCCTCGGCTTCTCCCTTTCCGCCTCACTCCTCCCCACCCCTCTCTCTCTTCCCAACCCCCTCTTTCTCTCTCAGCTCTCAACTTTCCTCCACCTGTTCCTTCCTCCCACAGCCCCGCTCTCTCTGTCACACCTGTTTCTCTGTCTGCTGCAATCCAGTCTGTCCGGTCTGAATAGTGCTGCTGCTATTTTCTCCCTGTCACACCCAACTGTTTATACTGCAGTGGGAATGTATAAGCCAGGCTATACAATCTCCTCCTCTTTTCTCCACCCTAGAATATACATCTATAACAAACAGTACTGATGACCAATGACCTTAGAATGACTGATTTCGAAAGGCTTCAAGAACAATGACAGTAATGGTAGAGCTTTTTCTCTCTCTCCTTCCGTCTCTCA
Organism: Oncorhynchus mykiss; assembly: GCF_057628025.1. Taxonomy (NCBI): domain Eukaryota; kingdom Metazoa; phylum Chordata; class Actinopteri; order Salmoniformes; family Salmonidae; genus Oncorhynchus; species Oncorhynchus mykiss. The sequence continues at coordinate 37,329,606 of NC_143042.1, forward strand.
GGTCTATGATATTCCCACCATAATACTTAGCACATCGTCAGAGCCCCAGCAGCAGACTGTCAACGTCCCAACGGCTGTTATTACTGATGAATCGGAGGAGGATGTTTACAGCCTTCCAACCCTTCCTGGCCTACCCCTGGGCCTGGGGGACATGTCCACCATCGCCCACCTAGAGGGGACGGAGAGCGGCCAGGTCTACTCTGTCCCCGGCTCAGGGAAGAGGGCTCCGCTTGGGCTAGGCGAGGGCAGTGACCCGGGGTCCACCACCGAGCCGGACTGTGGCGTCTATGACATGCCCGCTCTCACCCTTGACGTCTTGCCCTCTTCGACGATGTCAACGTCGTCTTCGTCTTCCACACGTCGGCTATCTGTATCCAGTAATGGGTCTGGTGATGTCCAATGGAGGAACTCGCTTTCAGGCCTTGTCCAATCGGTGCTTAGCTCTGCCTCGTGTGCCCCTGTCTCCTCGAGGGATCTGGCAACCTCACTGGCTGAGATCCTGTCCGTCTGGAAGACGAGTCAACCCGACGAGGTCCCTCCCCCTCTCCAACAGGCTTGGGCCCGTCTCTCAGACCTACTTCCTGCTTTGTCTGCCGGTGGCCACGCCCCTCCGTCAGATACTCTTCTCTCTATGGTCCAACGAGCGCTGGAGGACTCCACCATCCTATTTCAGACCCAGGGGCGGCCCCGCCTTCCTTCCCAGGACTCCCTCTCCCGAAGACCCCTACCCGCCCTGCCCGTAGCTGAGGTGAAACCAGTAGGGAGCAGTATGGGACCACGCAAGGGTAGCTGGATCCAGGAGAGACCCTTACCCCCCACCCCCCAGCCGGCGTTCCCTCGGCCCCCCGCACAACCCTCCACTGTGACCATGTCCATCACTGTGGGGCAGAGCGACGGAGAGGAGGGGATGGGGAACGAGTACGCAGGAATAGGTCTGACACCCGCCCCGGCACCACTTCCTCTTGGAGACAGTGTGGGATACGTGAAACTGCAGGTCAGTCTTCAGTCTTGCTGGCACCTGTCTGCATTTTCCATTGCGTTTTACTCATTAAGCAGACACCTTTATTTAATAAGTGCGCTTGCTGGATCCAGTTTTAATAGACAGTATCTGATGTCTGGGCCCATAGCTGTATGTGTAAAAGTGATGTATCTGTCTCTTTTCCTCCCCAGGGAAAGCCAGAGCCTCCCTCAGATGCCCTAACAGAGAATAGGTCAAACCAGACCCTTCACACCACAGAGCCTAGGGTAAAACACACAATCATTCTCACACCACACGTACTGTCCAATTGTCACACAAACGCTCACACAATCTCATTCTCTCACACACACACTCCATTTTAACACCCATCACCACACAACTTGAATTTTCACACCACGTACACGTAAGAATTGCATTGTGTTGTATGATGCAAGAAACCACTTTATAAAATAAATTATTACCATACAGAGAATTAGACAATGTAGACTACCCCTCTGTCTATTGGCTTATTTGCATATTCAAGCCTGGGTTGAAAAGCACTGCCCCTTTTATTTAACACACGCTTTTTTTTACCTGACTGGCTTTTTGAAATGTAGCCTATACGTTTTGTGCTCTTGTAGGAGGCAGTAACTCCCCAACGCTGACCTATACTTATTTGTAACTAGGCAAATAACTTGCTAACTAGCAAAGAATGTCAACAAATGTGTATACTGCGCTCTGATCTGAAAAGCGTATTCACTCGCCGGTGATTCAAAGACCGCTCTTCAAATCAAATTTGATTGGTCACATGCACATGGTTAGCAGATGTTAATGCAAGTGTAGCGAAATGCTTGTGCTTCTAGTTCCGACCGTGCAGTAATAACAAGTATTCTAACAATTTCACAACGACTACCTTATACACACAAGTGTAAAAGAATGAATAAGAATATGTACATCTAAATATATGCATGAGTGATGGCCGTGCGGCATAGGCAAGATGCAGTAGATGGTGTAGAGTACAGTATACCCTACATGACTCATCTCATATGTTTAAAGTGACGAGTGATACATTTATTACATCCAAATTCTTTATTATTAAAGTGGCTAGAGATTTGAGTCAGTATGTTGGCAGCAGCCACTCTATGTTAGTGGTGGCTGTTTAACAGTCTGATGGCCTTGAGATAGAAGCTGCTTTTCAGTCTCTCGGTCCCAGCTTTGATGCACTTGTACTGACCTCGCCTTCAGGATGATAGCGGGGTGAACAGGCAGTGGCTCGGGTGGTTGTTGTCCTTGATGATCTTTTTGGCCTTCCTGTGACATCGGGGGGTGTAGGTGTCCTGAAGGGCAGGTAGTTTGCCCCCGGTTTATGCGTTGTGCAGACCGCACTACCCTCTGGAGCGCATTGCTGTTGTGGGCGGAACAGTTGCCATACCAGGCGGTGACACAGCCCGACAGAATACTCTCGATTGTGCATCTGTAAAAGTTTGTGTGTTTTTGGTGACAAGCCACATTTCTTCAGCCTCCTGAGGTTGAAGAGGCGCTGCAGCGCCTTCTTCACCACGCTGTCTGTGTGGGTGGACCATTTCAGTTTGTCCGTGATGTGTACGCCGAGGAACTTAACTTTCCACCTTCTCCACTACTGTCCCGTCGATGTGGATAGGGGGGGTGCTCCCTCTGCTGTTTCCTGAAGTCCACGATCATCTCCTTTGTTTTGTTGATGTTGAGTGTGAGGTTGTTTACCTGACACCACACTCCGAGGGCCCTCTCCTCCTCCCTGTAGGCTGTCTCGTCATTGTTGGTAATCAAGCCTACCACTGTAGTGTCGTCTGCAAACTTGATGATTGAGTTGGAGGCATGCATGGCCACGCAGTCATGGGTGAACAGAGAGTACAGGAGAGGGCTGAGAATGCACCCTTGTGGGGCCCCAGTGTGGAGATGTTGTTTCCTACCCTCATCACCTGGGGGCGGCCCGTCAGAAAGTCTAGGACCCAGTTGCAGCAGACTGGCATACAGCAGACTGGGATAGGGATTGATTGAATATGTCCGTAAACACACCAGCCAGCTGGTCTGCGCATGCGCAGGGGACCGCGGCTAGGGATGCCGTCTAGGCTGGCAGCCTTGCGATGGTTAACACGTTTAAATGTTTTACTCACGTTGGCTGCGGTGAAAGAGAGCCCGCAGGTTTTGGTAGCGGGCCGTGTCAGTGGCACTGTATTGTCCTCAAAGCGAGCAAAGAAGTGGTTTAGTTTCTCTGGGAGCAAGATGTCAGTGTCCGCGATGGGGCTGGTTTTCTTTTTGTAATCCGTGATTGACTGTAGACCCTGCCATATACGTCTTGTGTCTGAGCCATTGCATTGTGACTCTACTTTGTCTCTATACTGACGCTTAGCTTGTTTTATTGCCTTGCGGAGGGAGTAGCTACACTGTCTGTATTCGGTCATGTTTCCAGTCACCTTGCCATGATTAAAAGCAGTGGTTCGCGCTTTCAGTTTTGTGCGAATGCTGCCCTCAATCCACGGTTTCTGGTTGGGGAAGGTTTTAATAGTCACAGTGGGTACAAAATTCAAAAGGCACTCGCACACTTGAGCAATCTACTTTGCAGGTGCATGGCAACAATTGAACAGGAAACCGCACACTGCTCTTGATAGTATCACTGATATTTAATAAGCTTACGTATCGGCCTCACGGCCTTCGTCAGCTTTTGTGATTTTTTTTTATATTTGCACCCTTATGTAGACCTAGCCCCACCCACATCCGTTCCACACATCGACTGGGTTTGGAGGCAAAGGAAAAACAAATAAGTGCTACCAAATATTAATATGCATTTCATAAATATTACAAAAGTGTGTATATATAAGACGTATTAAACACGTCTGTAAAATCTCAATGAGGACATAGCAAGTTTTTATTAGTCATTGGGTACATAATCTTAAATAGGCACATAATTCATGTTCAAATTCACAACATAACAAACATAGGCATTACATCATTAAGTCCTTTAGGAAATAATGTCTGGAGGGTGAAAATCCCAAAACCTTCTCTTTTACTTAGAGTATTATTGATATCACCACCCCTGTCTGATATCTTAACTTTCTCAATGCCACAAAATCTAAAGGTGAAAATGTCATGCTTCAGGTCATCGAAATGTACTGCGACTGGATAATCCCTGTCGTTTCTCCTGATTGAACCTTTGTGTTCACTAATTCTCTGTTTGAGAGAACGAGAGGTTTTACCGACATAGCAGAGCCCACATGGACATTTAATAATGTAAATAACATGGGTGGTGGAACACATAATAATGTAATATATTTGGAACCGTTTTCCTGTGTGTGGGTGGCAGAAATATTCACACTTCATCATATTGTTGCACTGTGCGCATCTTCTGCATTTATAGCTACCATTTGGTAAAGTTCGTAAAAGAGCCTGGCTGATTTTCTTTTGTGGCTGGCAGTTGGCATGAAACAATTTATCGCGTAAATTGCGACCTCTCCTATACACAATAAGTGGTGGATTTTTAATAGTCACAGTGGGTACAACCTCACAGATGCACTTGCTAATAAACTCGCTCACCGAATCCGCGTATACATCAATGTTGTTGTCTGAGGCTATCCGGAACATATCCCAGTCCACGTGATCGTAATAATCTTGAAGCTTTGAATCAGATTGGTCGGACCAACGTTGAACAGACCTGAGCACAGGTGTTTCCTGTTTTAGTTTCGGTCTATAGGCTTGGAGCAACAAAATTGAGTCGTGGTCAGATTTGCCGAAGGGAGGGTGAGGGAGGGCTTTGAATACTTTGCGAAAGTTTGTAGCAATGATCCAGAATGCTGCCAGCCCGGGTCGTGCATTCGATATATGCTAATAAAATTTTAGGGAACCTTGTTTTCAGATTAGCTTTGTTAAAATCCCCAGCTACAATAAATGCAGCCGCAGGATATGTGGTTTCCAGTTTATGTAGAGTCAAATGAAGTTATTTCGGGGCCGTCGAGGTGTCTGCTTGGGGGGAATATACACGGCTGTGATTATAATCGAAGAGAATTCTCCTGGTACTTAATGCGGTCGGCATTTGATTGTAAGGAATTCTAGGTCAGGTGAACGAAAGGACTTGAGTTCCTGTATGTTGTTATGATCACACCACGACTCGTTAATCATAAGGCATATACACCCCCGCGCTTCTTCTTACCAGAGAGATGTTTGTTTCTGTTGGCGCGATGCGTGACGAAACCGGGTGGCTGTACCAACTCTGATAAAGTATCCTGAGTAAGCCATGTTTCTTCTTGGCTACCCCCGCCAATAGAATTCTACTCTGTTGAGCTCTGGCTCTGCCTTCAACAAAATCAGACTAAATTTTGCAAAGTTAGATTTGTTTTGGTTTGTTGCATTGAAAAGTGGCTGAATTAATGTTGATTCGATCACAGAAAAAACGTTGATCTATATAATTCCAACTAATGGGGCGAATTCAGTGAAGTTCAATCTCTGCTCAGCCTAGCATTTCTTCTGTGCGGCAGACCTGGAGGAGGTGCGCACGACCACGCATGCGCTCAGTCACTGGACTGTCCTTCAGTCCAGTGAGTCAACATTGATCTACCTAACTGTAGGTTACTTTGACAGTAAACCTGGTCTCTCTCTGCCCCTTTATCCAGTTTCAACCTGCCTGGATCAACTCAACTTGTTTACCTTAACAGTATCTCTCCCTAAATCTCACCGTTTCTCTCCTTCAGCCATTTTTATGCTCACTAAATCTCTAGGCTTAGGTTGCATCCACATGTCATAGGCACACAACAAGAGGTCATCTGTGATTCTAAGAATTTGACATAATTGACAATTGGGGCCCATGACACAATAAATGGCAGTTCCATGAGTGACAATGTTCATTCTTTACCCTTACAATGATGGCTCTATCTCACTCTCTCTTGTCTGTCTTTCTCTTTCTCTCCATCCAGTTGAGCCCCTCCCCTCCTCTGCCCGTCTCCCTCTCTCTGGAGGACTCAGAGTTGCTCTCCTTCTATTCTTCCCAGTCTCTGTCCCACCTCTCCTGTCTGGCCGATTCCATTGACGTGCTCTTCCGCACCGTGCAGGGGAACCAACCTCCCCGCGTCTTCGTTTCCCGGGGGAAGAGTTTGATCGTGACGGCACACAAGCTGGTGTTCATCGGGGACACGCTCTCCCGCCTCCTGACCTCTCCTGACCTCAGGGCAAAGGTCAGCACACATTTCATGACAGGGTTGTTTTCATTAGGGCACACTGTAGCAAAATGTTTTGAAACTGGAAAATGAAAACGAGTTAAGGTAGTCCCTCCCCGTTTCATTCAGTTTTTCTTCAGTTTGGTGCCTAATTTACACGATGTTGCATTTAATTCCAAATGTAGGGTTTGAAATGACATACAAAGATAAAGAACAGCTTGTAACATAATTCATATGAGATTTAGGTCAAGGTTTAAGGCATTAGGGACAAGATTATGGACTTTTAGTTTAGATTAAAATGCATATTGTCCTTTGATGAATCCATAATCAATATATTTTTGTATTTCTCTCTCCGTAGGTCACAACCTCAGGTGGGCATCTGTGTCAGGCCCTGAAGGCTGTCGTTGTGGCAACGAAGGGGGCAGCCCAGAACTACCCATCAGTCGCTGCCACCCAGGAAATGGTGAACTGCGTGGCCGAGCTGTCCCAGCATGCCGCAGGCTTCTCCGGCCTGCTGCAGCGCCTCGCGGAAATATCTTGACATTATTTCTTCAACGTCTCTTCTTATAACGTGTTTACAATACATTTTCTCTCTACTTTGAAATGCCTTAGTTGTTGTTACAATGTGTTATCTTTCCAATTGAACAGTTTGACGTTTTAAGTGAGGTTGAAACATTGAATTTCAGTCCAGAAGAAGAACTGATCTGTGGCTCAAATTCCCACCCAGTTAGATTTTGTGTGTGTTCTTGTATGTGTGTGTTGGTTGGCTTTTGGTTCTTTTAATACCTAGTCACTTCTGTGCTTTTGGTGCCAAGCACACTTTTCATCTTGTGTGTCCTGATTGATGAACATTGTTTTTGTTTGATCCCTGTTCGTGACATTCAGTGTCCCTTGTGGGCCACTGTATTATTGGAGTCAGACTATTTCTGTTCGGTTGCCATTATTTTCTCTTCCATTGAAATAACTGTTTCTTTTCTTTTATCTTTGCATCCTTATTTATTGTAGGCAACCATCCATCCCCCTCCAAAAATATAAATCGAGCCTCACATTCTGCTGTTTGTTAGTGCTATGGAGGAGAGCAGGGATAACTTGATGAAGGTGCAGTTGGTGGGTCTGTATGTAAACGCTGTGGCAGCTTTACTGTGTGTTTCTGCCTGGGCTTGGTGTTGCATTTGAGAGTCAAATGTAATAAAACAACACTTTAAAAAAAAGTACTATAGGATGTAAACTATAGGAGTTTGAAAGATGTCTAAATCAGATCTGGGACCAGATCACTCTTTTACCCCCTGCAGTTTCCTACCTTGCAGTCTGGAAGACAGGGAGTGAAACGAGTGTTTATATATGAGTTAATTATATGAGTGTTTTTAAACAGGATTGAGATATGATAGATGGCACGATTGAAAGAGAACATGAGGGGGGGTACTACTCTTGTGAAAGGGATAATGGTGGAGCAGTAGAGCGCTTAGTCGGTCATGTTTGTTCCCACAGTTAGGCCACCAAGTGGAAAACCTGTATGTAAACTTTTACTTCTCTCCACCTGTCTCGCTTTCCATTCACTCGCTTGTCCCCCCTTTCTCCTTTTCTCTTGATTTCCCACACGCATTTCACCTTTCGTCACACACCCTGGCTTTCCCACACAGCTCTAGGTACTAGTTTGGCCATATTCGTTCTTGGGCTACTCCTATCCAATCCTCTCAGATCCTAATAAGTGCATAAGGGGGTAAGAGATAGTGGTTCATTTGGGACTGGGGAGCAGGTTTCTAGGCTTTCGTGTTGTTGAAAGGCACTAATTGCCCCTTCAAACTCAATGCTATCACCCACACCCTCACTGGTACTGCTGTCTCAAAGTCTATGCAGCAGTGGCATGTTGGTGATAGGAGGATAAAATGAACAAAGATGCATCAGTGCCAAGAAAAAGTATGAAGAACTTTCACCAAGCTCTCGTGTTTTGCCTTTGTGCTCTTCCTAGTGGAAGGTAGCAGTATTTCTACAGAATGCCTGCCTGCACAGCGCACACCACATCCATGGCCTGACAGTAGAAAATAATCATCATAATAATAATAATTGTATTTATTGATAATTTTGTATTTGCTTCATGATCTGCTTGGCTTTAAGTTGCTTTATTTCTTATATGCACGTATTTAACAGGGATGTTTTCACTTCACACAGTGAATTACATTTTACTACAATAATGGTTCAAAAGAACAAGTGGAGAAGAGCCGTTAGTTTGATTGAGCTATAATATTTTTTTTAGCCTTTTTTTTTGTACCAGAATATATTTTTGAAAGTTTTTACACTAAAGTGAATTTGTTGGTATTGGCTCCATGGCTAAAAAAGCCATATGGATCTATCCAGTCTACATTTCATGAAAGTTGAACACTACAATGACGCCTGACTATGTTCCCCTCAAAAATGCACAAATACATTTGTACAATTACATGATTGTTCTGTCTTGCTGTGGATTATTTCTGATGAAAATATGTCTATGTATTTTTAAAAGGGTGTTTTAAGTTCACTTTGTTGTTACATGTTTTTTTTGTCAATATTTTTCTGACATGATATTGTGGACTGTCTGGTTCTGGAAAGGACACTCACATGGATAAGTTAAGTTAAAATAATGTGAAGTCATTTAAAATGTTTTTTTGAAGCGTTAACAAGGCTAGTGCAGTATTGGCTGGTAACTACAGTAGGAAAGCAATCTCTTTCCACCCCCTCCGGAGATTTCCGAACCGTGACGTTAGCGGGGATTCGGAAGACGTAGTGACGCCTGTTGGAGCTCGAGCGAGTCGACAGAGCGAGTGACAGGAAAGCAAAATGGCGGATGAAGATGTTACGCTGAATGGTAAACCTCTACAATCGCTCCGTGTGGCAGACTTGAAAGCCGCTTTGGAGCAACGATGCCTCCCTAAAAGCGGGGCGAAAAATACACTCATTAAGCGACTGAAAGGGGTAAGCTTGGCTCGGGTTTTTGCTTCTATCAACAAGCTGGTCAAGTTCAGCAGGAGGCTATAGAGTGGGGTTATAGGCCGTGTGTCGGTAGTTCGGGGGAATGCATAATATTTGGCACTCATACCCGTGCGGAAAATTTCAAGTCTAGCGAATTATGCATCAGTGTGTTTAACGATGTCGAAGCAAATTTAAAACTATGTCTAGTGTGGTACAACACTCTTCAAAGTTGAGATGTGTTGCACGGCCCGAACTGAAGGCCCAACTGGAGTGTGTGTTTATGCTAGCGAGCTAACTAGCGGTACTAGTCCCTCTACTGTATTTTTGAGCTGCTGTCCTCGGGCCCGCGCTCTGGGAGGAGGGGGCAGGGGGATTGGGTACGCGCCTGCCCATATGCACGGTTTATAGTAGCTCACTAGTTACATAGTTCGCTTAGCAAGACAAGCATGTTTAGGAGATAATTAACGTGAAATTGCTTTTCTTTTCCTCTTCAATTTACTATTTGATTAAATAAAATTTTGCTAAACACTACCACAGCTGGAAAATAAATCGCTTTCCTAAACACTAGTGCTGCATATGAATGTGCCCACCATCAGAATGAGCAAATCCTAAATTGCATTATAATTGCCACATAAGTGGCGTAATAACTTAATTGCACACAATGCTCAGCAACCACACAGATATAACGACAGGTTTTTTAATCTGCCATGCAGTTTCCTTTGCTTGTGTTATTACAATGTCATGTGTGTGAAAATGGGCTATTCTTCTCCCGAATTTCAAATTGAATGCAAACTAAAGGTTTGTTGGCACTCTATAAATGCAATGACCCGAGTCGAATTGGATTTACGCATCGCGGTGCAGCTTTGCCCCTCCTATGTAACTGACATCGACCGATCCCTTTCGCTTCTACGTTCCCTATTTATATGGAATAAAAACGGCTTTGTTCATTAGAATATCATATCCATGCAGAGGACAGGACAGAGAGAGAGAATGAGTGTTTTGAGACCCTGCTTCTGACCACGATGATGACGTGCTGGGCATGATTTGCAGCAGCACAGAAACAACTCCAGCTAGAGTTGGTTCATAGGAACTAGAGGTCGACCGATTCTGATTTTTCAACACCAATACCGATTATTGGAGGACAAAAAAAGGGCCGATTTTTTAAATTTTTTATTTGTGATAATGACAATTACAACAATACTGAATGAACACTTATTTTAACTTAATATAATACATAAATAAAATCAATTTAGCCTCAAATAAATAATGAAACATGTTCAATTTTGTATAAATATTGCAAAAACAAAGTGTTGGAGAAGAAATTAAAAGTGCAATATGTGCCATGTAAGAAAGCTAACGTTTAAGTTCCTTGCTCAGAACATGAGAACATGAAAGCTGGTGGTTCCTTTTTAACATGAGTCTTCAATATTCCCAGGTAAGAAGTTTTAGGTTGTAGTTATTATAGGAATTATAGGACTATTTCTCTCTATACCATTTGTATTTCATATACCTTTGACTATTGGATGTTCTTATAGGCACTTTAGTATTGCCAGTGTAACAGTAAAGCTTCCGTACCTCTCCTCGCTCCTACCTGGGCTCGAACCAGGAACACAACAACAACAGCCATCCTCGAAGCAGCGTTACCCATGCAGAGCAAGGGGAACAACTACTCCAAGTCTCAGAGCGAGTGACGTTTGAAACGCTATTAGCGCGCACCCCGCTAACTAGCTAGCCATTTCACATCACATCGTTACACCAGCCTAATCTCGGGAGTGGATATGCTTGAAGTCATAAACAGCAGAGCTGCTGGCAAAACGCACAAAAGTGCTGTTTGAATGAATACTTATGAGTCTGCTGGTGCCTACCATCGCTCAGACTGCTCTATAACATAATAACACACAAATGCGAGCCTTAGGTCATTAATGTGGTCGAATCCGGAAACTATCATCTCGAAAACAAGACGTTTATTATTTCAGTGAAATACAGAACCGTTCCGTATTTTATCTAACGGGTGGCATCCATCAGTCTAAATATTCCTGTTACATTGCACAACCTTCAATGTTATGTCATAATTACGTAAAATCCTGGCAAATTAGTTCGCAATGAGCCAGGCGGCACAAACTGTTGCATATACCCTGACTCTGCGTGCAATGAACGCAAGAGATGTGACACAATTTCACCTGGTTAATATTGCCTGCTAACCTGGATTTCTTTTAGCTAAATATGCAGGTTTAAAAATATATACTTCTGTGTATTGATTTTAAGAATGGCATTGGTGTTTATGGTTAGGTACACATTGGAGCAATGACAGTCCTTTTTCGCGAATGCGCACTGCATCGATTATATGCAACGCAGGACACGCTAGATAAACTAGTAATATCATCAACCATGTGTAGTTATAATTAGTGATTATTATTGATTAAGTTTAATGCTAGCTAGCAACTTACCGTGGCTTCTTAATGCATTCGCGCAACAGGCGGGCTCCTCGTGAGGCAGGTGGTTAGAGCGTTGGACTAGTTAACCGTAAGGTTGCAACATTGAATCCCTGAGCTGACAAGGTAAAAATCAGTTGTTCTGACCCTGAACAAGGCAGTTAACCAACCGTTCCGAGGCCGTCATTGAAAATAAGAATGTGTTCCGAACTGACTTGCCTAGTTAAATAAAGATTTTAAAAAATCGGCAAAATTGGCATCCAAAATGACCGATTTCCGATTGTTATGAAAACTTGAAATCGGCCCTAATTAATCGGCCATTCCGATTAATCGGTCGACCTCAAATAGGAACAACAGGTTGTTGTCCTATCTACGGTGCTACATTTATCTCCCTTATTTGTTGACTGATTTCATGTATGTGCTTGGAATAATTTGGTTAGTTTTGCTACAATGTAAATGTTAAATGTTTATTACTGTATTGCTACTCTCCGATGATGATCCCGCCATGCTAATACTGATGCACCAGACTGACGGTGTGTCTCTCTGGGTGCAAGTGAGTTAGCCTCACCTTCTCATACTGACTGGATCAGTGTGTGCTGAGGAGAATGAAAAAATAGCTCTTACTCACCTGCATTTTTGTGAAAATACAATAGCATTGTGATGTGTGTTTCAACCAGTATTTTGCTCTCTGTTTTAGGCTCTAATGTTGGAGAATCTTCAGAGGACCTCCACTCCCCATATTGGGCTCCAGCCGAACTCCCAGGTAAGAGCCCAAGCAAAACACTACCGATTGGAGAGTCAACACTAGGTGGAAGTTACCTGATTTTAATTTTCAGTCATCTGTGTGTTTGACCAGAGCTTTATTTATTTTTTTTACCCTCAAATTGATTAGAACATACAGTATTTCTACCTGTATCGTTACATTTAAGGTTGTGTCTGTCTTATATATTTTTAGATTGGGGTGAGTCCTGTATATATTAAATTACACAGATAGCCTTTCCCTTCCTGTTTTCTAATGTTGTGCCTATATCCCATGTGTGTTTAGATTGGGGAGGAGATGAGCCAAAACAGCTTTATAAAGCAGTACCTGGCTCAGCAGCAGGAGCTCCTCCGCCAGAGGTTGGAGAGAGAGGCCAGGGAGGCAGCCGAGGCCGACGGTAAGACATCCACAACAAGGCTCTAATATCCACACTAGCATACACTACTTAGCATGTAATGCTAGTGTGGAGTGGGCATTGGAACATAATCCCAGTCTATTCCAATATCCACACTAGCATACTACTTAGTGTGAAGCAATGTTTTGAGAATACATTCTAAGTGGTATGCTAGTGTGGACATCTCCTCTCTACCTGAACACTGGATGATGGACCCAATGCTTTGTGCAGTTGGCACATGTATGTCTGGATAGATAGTGGCACAATAGTGTTTGTTAACAATGGTATATACCTGAATGCAGGGCAGTTAGATTAGTGCCCTATACAGTGCCTTGCGAAAGTATTCGGCCCCCTTGAACTTTGCGACCTTTTGCCACATTTCAGGCTTCAAACATAAAGATATAAAACTGTATTTTTTTGTGAAGAATCAACAACAAGTGGGACACAATCATGAAGTGGAACAACATTTATTGGATATTTCAAACTTTTTTAACAAATCAAAAACTGAAAAATTGGGCGTGCAAAACTATTCAGCCCCTTTACTTTCAGTGCAGCAAACTCTCTCCAGAAGTTCAGTGAGGATCTCTGAATGATCCAATGTTGACCTAAATGACTAATGATGATAAATACAATCCACCTGTGTGTAATCAAGTCTCCGTATAAATGCACCTGCACTGTGATAGTCTCAGAGGTCCGTTAAAAGCGCAGAGAGCATCATGAAGAACAAGGAACACACCAGGCAGGTCCGAGATACTGTTGTGAAGAAGTTTAAAGCCGGATTTGGATACAAAAAGATTTCCCAAGCTTTAAACATCCCAAGGAGCACTGTGCAAGCGATAATATTGAAATGGAAGGAGTATCAGACCACTGCAAGTCCCTCTAAACTTTCAGCTCATACAAGGAGAAGACTGATCAGAGATGCAGCCAAGAGGCCCATGATCACTCTGGATGAACTGCAGAGATCTACAGCTGAGGTGGGAGACTCTGTCCATAGGACAACAATCAGTCGTATATTGCACAAATCTGGCCTTTATGGAAGAGTGGCAAGAAGAAAGCCTTTTCTTAAAGATATCCATAAAAAGTGTTGTTTAAAGTTTGCCACAAGCCACCTGGGAGACACACCAAACATGTAGAAGAAGGTGCTCTGGTCAGATTAAACCAAAATTGAACTTTTTGGCAACAATGCAAAACGTTATGTTTGGTGTAAAAGCAACACAGCTGAACACACCATCCCCACTGTCAAACATGGTGGTGGCAGCATCATGGTTTGGGCCTGCTTTTCTTCAGCAGGGACAGGGAAGATGGTTAAAATTGATGGGAAGATGGATGGAGCCAAATACAGGACCATTCTGGAAGAAAACCTGATGGAGTCTGCAAAAGACCTGAGACTGGGACGGAGATTTGTCTTCCAACAAGACAATGATCCAAAACATAAAGCAAAATCTACAATGGAATGGTTCAAAAATAAACATATCCAGGTGTTAGAATGGCCAAGTCAAAGTCCAGACCTGAATCCAATTGAGAATCTGTGGAAAGAACTGAAAACTGCTGTTCACAAAGGCTCTCCATCCAACCTCACTGAGCTCGAGCTGTTTTGCAAGGAGGAATGGGAAAAAATGTCAGTCTCTCGATGTGCAAAACTGATAGAGACATACCCCAAGCGACTTACAGCTGTAATCGCAGTAAAAGGTGGCGCTACAAAGTATTAACTTAAGGGGGCTGAATAATTTTGCACGCCCAATTTTTCAGTTTTTGATTTGTTAAAAAAGTTTGAAATATCCAATAAATGTCATTCCACTTCATGATTGTGTCCCACTTGTTGTTGATTCTTCACAAAAATATACAGTTTTATATCTTTATGTTTGAAGCCTGAAATGTGGCAAAAGGTTGCAAAGTTCAAGGGGGCCGAATACTTTCGCAAGGCACTGTACATCTGCATATGGATGTACCCGAGTGAACTTCTCATCAGCATATATGGATAGTGGGCCCATTTCACCATGTTATGTCACCCAAGTCTTTACTGTCTCCGATGATGATCCCGCCATGCTAATACTGATGTATCAGACTGACAGTGTGTCTATCTGGGTGCAAGTGAGTTAAACTCACCTTCTCATACTGACTGGGTCAGTGTGGGCTGAGGAGAACTACTAGGAATTAACCACAATTCCTACTCTAATATATTTTACTCAAAAGGCTACAAATAACTTCTGTCAGTTTAATTTATTATTGTATACTGTTTATTTTGGTAAGTGAGTGAGCAGTCTTTGTTTACTCCATTCCCAATTGAGTTGTTGTGCAGAGTCTGGAGACGTCCCAGTTTCATCCTTTCTAAATGGCCAAAAAGCTTATTTTGTTGTCCAACAAATGGTGTGCTGCATGGCCTTTTTTGGGTAAACTCTGACCCCTGACCTCTAACCTCTCTGTGAAACAGAAAGCCCAGCGGGCCCTGAGGAGGAGGAGCACACAGAGGAGGGCAACGACAGCGATTCCTATAACCCTGACAAGGTCAGTAGCCTACACACAGACAGTAGCAGAAGACGCTAAAAAGCCAACCACATTTGAACGGTCCTCCAGATATGTATTCTCCTATAAGTTATATTGTTCATATCAGCCTAGCTAACAGTCAAAATTTTCTCTCTCCCTCCCCCAACCTGTCTTCTCCCACCCCAGCATCGCCCCATGCCCTCCCAGCCCCCACTGACCCGGGCTGAGGAAGAGGGTGGAGGAGGGCCAATGATGATGGGGCACCAGGGCCAAGGGATGATGATGGGGCACCAGGGCCAAGGAATGATGATGGGGAAAGGCCAGGGGATGATGGGCCAAGGGATGATGTCTCGCAGACCAGACTTTGGCCCAGGCTCTGTGCCTCAGGAGTCTCCTGACGCCCCCGGAGGTCCTGGATCCTGGATGCAGCAGCGTCCCTCCCTCCAACATGGCCTACACCACGAGGAGCCCACCACCCCCTCCCCGCCCAGAGCTGTGGCCTCCCTCTCGGTGCGCGTCCTAGGGGACCCTGAGCGCCAGGGCCTGCCCCCATCCATGCCCCCCCGCGCCCAGACCCAGGAGAAGGAAGGCACCGCCCCAGCGGATGACGACCGGCCCGCCCACTCTGTGCTCCACCTCAGCCGCTCCGCCCGGGCAGCAGCTGGCAGTAACCGTGTCCAGGAAGACTGTGACGATGATGATGACAGCAGTGAGGAGGATGAAGATGATTGGGGACCTGCGGCGAGGAGAGGTGGCGGAAGAGGGTTAGCCCCTCCCCCCCATCTCCAGCAGCCTTCCCCCAGCGTGCCAGCGGCCCGAGAGAGATCCAGACGCAAGCTCCAGCCTCCGCAACACATCCCCCCTCAGCAGGTAGTACACCAGCCCCCCATGCAGCTCCGCCAGCCCACCCCGCCCCCCTCTCCACCCCCAGAGCTCTCCTTCCCCCTTCCCGACACCCCCAAACAGAGCCCGCCCGACATGGATGAGGATCCAGAAGGGGCTGGGGTGTCCGTCCGCCCCCCTCCAGGTGGTCTCCAGAGGCAGGACTCTGACTCCAGCTCCCGATCCAGCAGCCCAGAGCCCCGAGCCAAGCGCCGACCCGGACCCCTCTCCTTGCTGGCCCGCAAGATGGCGTCCGAGGGAGCTTACGGGAAGAGAGGCGAGGGTGCGCCGGCGGACAGCCAGACAGGTCCTCGAGGGGAGGCTTCCAGACCAGGAGATGGAGTTGGCAGCAGCCCAGGAGCTGGAGCAGGACCGGGGGTTGAGGTGGTCATGATCCCTGGGGCTGCTATCACCCACACAGGAGGCAGCAGCAGCACAGGGCACACGGGATTCGTCACTGTACCTGAGGTCCCTGCACCAGTGGTTATGTTTGGATCAGGAGCCCAGTCCCATCCTCTCCTGTCTGTGACAGCTGTCCCCAGCATAACCCTCACAACCGAGCCCCAGGGTCCATCTGGAGAGACGGCACAGAAGAAGACAGAGAAAGAAACAAAGCAGGCGGAGGAAAAGGAGAGGAAGATGAAGCAGGTGGTGGAGGAGGAGAGTCACCTGCCGCCATGGCAGCGTGGACGTGACTTGACGCTTCCATCTGCGTCTTCACAGTTTGAGTCTGGGGGGTCAGAGGAGCCTCTGATGGACCAGGGAGACACCCAGAAAAAGTCACCCTTCGGCAGGGACAAACCCCTCTCCTCCGCTTCCGGCTCAGCCATGACGACCACCACCTCCCTGCCTGCCATCGCCCCCAAGAAGCCCCGCATGTTCTCCGACACCTCCTCCGGCTCCATGACCTCCCCTCCCAAACCTGTGCAGCAGGGGTCAGTGGTGGTGACCACCCCAGGGGAACTCCCTGAACCGGATTGCATATCTGTGAGACCCCAGGTAGTCCTTGTCTCAGGGGCACAGCAGCACACAGACGACACCATGGAGGTCACCGCGCTGAACAAGGCGTCCGTGGAGAAGCCTGGATGGAAAGCTGGAGGAGACGATGAGAAGATGGAGAAGGAGCGTGACAGCCTGGCGCAGAAGGAGCGTGCCAGCCACGCGGAGAAGGAGCGTGCCAGCCTGGCGGAGAAGGAGCGTGCCAGCCAGGCGGAGAAGGAGCGTGCCAGCCAGGCGGAGAAGGAGCGTGCCAGCCAGGCGGAGAAGGAGCGTGCCAGCCAGGCGGAGAAGGAGCGTGCCAGCCAGGCGGAGAAGGAGCGTGCCAGCCAGGCGGAGAAGGAGCGTGCCAGCCAGGCGGAGAAGGAGCGTGCCAGCCAGGCGGAGAAGGAGCGTGCCAGCCAGGCGGAGAAGGAGCGTGCCAGCCAGGCGGAGAAGGAGCGTGCCTGCCAGGCGGAGAAGGAGCGTGCCAGCCAGGCGGAGAAGGAGCGTGCCAGCCAGGCGGAGAAGGAGCGTGCCAGCCAGGCGGAGAAGGAGCGTGCCAGCCAGGCGGAGAAGGAGCGTGCCTGCCAGGCGGAGAAGGAGCGTGCCTGCCAGGCGGAGAAGGAGCGTGCCTGCCAGGCGGAGAAGGAGCGTGCCAGCCTGGCGGAGAAGGAGCGTGCCAGCCTGGCGGAGAAGGAGCGTGCCAGCCTGGCGGAGAAGGAGCGTGCCAGCCAGGAGAAGGGAACTTCTAAACCCGGGGAGACCAGGAGAAGGGGACCTGAAGAGACTGTTGAGGTTGAGCCCATGGGACCTGTTCTACCCCCTTCTTACCCAGGTAAGGGAGAAGATGAGAGGAAGGGGAAGGAAGATGAGAGGGTGTGGAGGAAGGAAGATGAGAGGAAGAAGGAAGCAGAGCGAGGCAGGTGTGGGGAGAGGGCGAGGCACAGGAGGTCATCTCCCTCTAGTGGTGGCGACTCTTCATCCTCGGACTCTGGATCCTCTTCGTCACATTCTTCTGGCTCCACCTCCTCCCAGGACAAAAAAAAGGTTAGTGATTGGCTAATCTGGATGTCAATCGAATCTTTCTCTCTGCAATGACAAGTTACCATCACAATACAGTGCTCGAGCAGTGTACACATTAGTTCTTGCTTATGCTTCTGTCCGATGATGATCCCGCCATGCTAATACTGATGTGCCAGACTGACAGTGTGTCAGTGTGGGTGCAAGTGAGTTAAACTCACCTTCTCATACTGACTGGTTCAGTGTGGGCTGAGGAGAACTAGTGAAAGATGCTTCATGACCTGCATATGCCATGCTTATTTTTGTAATATTATTTTCCACTAACAATTAACATAACCTCTCTTTCCTCATACAATCGTATGCCTTGCTCCTTAACAAATTCCCATCTCGTCTAACTTTTCTTTATTGAATCACATTGACTTGATCTAAAAGTGGCTTCTTTTTTGCCTCCAACATAACACGTTGATATTTTGCTATATATTGCCAATTGTCTGTGATTTTCTCACTCTTTTGTTTGTTTATCTGAAGACTGGCACAGGAAAAGGAAGAGGGGATGAAAAGAGAAGACTGTACAAAGGAGGAGAGAAGAAACAATCTGCCAGGTCAGCCATAGTACCATTTTGAGTTGCTCTCACACACACACTCCTTGCTATTCTTTGCACGCACTAACACACACTTCACATAAACAATCCTTGGTGAGGTGCTCACATTTTCCCACCTGCACTTTCGCATGCATTATCAATTGTAGATATTTCTGTATATTCACTCGGGCTCTGGTAAGGGGAAGCTTCTGCAAACCTTTCAAAACCAAGTGACATTGTGCTCACGGTGTTGCTGATATAGGCCTACACAGATTCACAAAATAATACTCTCTCACACCTGTCTGTCACTTAATTATTTTTTTCCAACTGAATACAATCCTGAATGCCAGTTTGTAGGTTTACATGCACAAGAAACATGATTGAGGTGCACACACACTATTACCACCTGCAACAGTCCATATCATATCATCTATTCCCCCCTATGTCTCGTCTCTGCCGCCATTATTTTTTTTGTCTGCAATGTGAATGTGTCTTTGGATGACTTGAACACATGCTGAACACTTCATTCTGGTCATTGAGCCGTGGAGGATTGGACTCCAGGAGTGGATGGACGTCGCAAGGTAGCAATTGAGAGTTTAATGATTTATAATAAAAGCAGGAAGCACCATCAGAAAACATGTGTGGATGTGTGTGTGCGCAGATGTATACTGTATGTGTCTTGTCTCATCAACATGACGTTTGAATGTCTATTAATGACCATGAGTGAAGTATATGTTTCATGGGTTTTAATGTGTTTTCTACTACTCCTTGCCTGGAAACCCGACGTTGAATTGCATTGAATTCTGTGTCTGACAGAAATGAACGTTTGAATCAGGAAAGTTTCCTCGCAAGACTTCTACGTGCCAGAAAGTTGAATACAATTATATTTTATTGTACTTTACCAGTTGGTCCTTTTGGCGGCGGGAATGTGAGAATATATGCACAGGATAGAATAATTACATATTTTTTAAATTGCGTTCAGATTTCTATCACCTGTAGCATGCGCAGAACCATGTAAACACGTCCACGGCAAGTATACATACGTTTCGTGATAGAAATCAGGTGAAATCTGAACGCACTACCAGCGCTTTAACACATTTGTGTAGTTATACTTTCCTGTGGATATAGTCTCACATTCCTACTGCCAAAAGGACCAACGACTACATGGACAATCGGTAAAGCACGTTAAAATATCATTTTATTCAACGTTCTGGCTTGAGGTCATGAAAGGAAACTGAACTGATTCAAGCGATCATTTCTGACCAATGTAGAATTCGATGCAATTCTACTGTAAAGTTGTTACAATATAGCGTTAGCTTCTCCAGCAGCGTTGTAAACAGTCAAATCGCTTACTCACACGACTAGATATTATAGAAAAGGGCAACGGTCAGTGCTTAGCGATATCCTTGGGACGTCCCAACTCTTCACTTAACTCCTACCATTTTACATTTCAACTTCCAATTGGTTAATGTCCAATTATTTATATACAATAGATGGCTGACAGGGGGCGCTGTTTTGAAGCCACCGCTCCATCTTGCCACTCCCCCACCGTTGTAAAAATATTTTGAAATTGCCTACATTTGTTTTTGCCACTAAATCTATTAGACACCTTCATACATCTTTTTTTTTGTCCTGTTACTGTCCCCACTACAACAACAACATACATGTAATTTTGCCCTTGAAACACAGTACAATTCCTATGGAGGACTGCGCCATTATGGCCGACCGGAGTCTTCAAAGCCTCTAATTGACCAATGCATAGCATTCGCAATACAGGGTTTATTTACATCATTGGTAAAGTCAGAGTTGGGACATCCAAGGCAGCGGCAAAGATTGTAGCGGTAGTCGTATTTATTGTCAGGCGCCCAATGCGGCAGTCCCACAGCCGGTGTGGCTTTGGCCATTATCTATTATTGACAAGATGGTCGAGTGACCACTCTAACAATGGAAGTGCTTGTCCTCAAAGATGGATGGCAGGCGAGATCAGGTGGGATCATATTGGCCAATAAGGGCAGATACGCGTGTGAACAAGCGGCACAACTCTGATAGTCGTTTTTTGATGTTGTCAAACACTACACTCATTGACCTGTATACACACATTTCCAATTTCGTGGTATTTTCGTGGTCTGGTTTTGGGTGGAGTAAACCCTCTCGCTTCTTCCTCTTTGCCTTGGCTGAGAAGAGAGACGGGTCCTCGCTCTCTCACTCCTCACACTAATTTCCCCTCCCGGCTCGCTATCCAATATGGCCGTCGTGAGTGTATTGCTACTCTGATACCGTCGCAGTGCACAAACCCCGCAGCCGCATAAGGATTTCTCCTCGATTTTAATCCACGCTTTACCGGAGTAATCAATTACGATAGAGCGTTGGCTGTCGGGGGTTCCAGCCCGGCAATATGCTGTCAGAAGGCAACAAAAACGGGTAAGATAGAGAGGGGTTAGGCATTACGTTGCTAGCTGCTAACGTTACCCTTGGTTTCATCGCTAACGCGCTGATAGCTTGTCACTTGTGTCATGTCTCAAATCCTCGTTCAACCTGCCCGTCTGGTGCCTTTTATATTCGGATTATGGCTAAACTGTCGTATCATGCGTTGTCATGGTCAGCTATTGACGTGGTCGTTTGATTATTACATACGAAGTGTGTTACATGCGACGTGCACGTGAGTCTCGCTCTCCACGTCCACGGGGGGTGTGGATCGGATGGCCTCGTGTTGGGGGGGAGGGGATGGGAGATACCGGGGTAACTCCGTGATAACTCATGTTTTAAATCTTGATTACCAAATCTATTACACGGATAAATAAGTAGTATAGTTGGTAGTGGTTTGATTAAAGGCGTAATGGCGAGAATCATGCAGTAGCAGCGTTTCATTTGATTAAACATCGAATGACTTCCTCGTTAGTCTTGACTGTCATAACATGTTTTTCTGGTGTGTACTAAAACTCACCTACACTCACTGTGAATCCATTGGATGTTTAGAGACCATTTTATATATCTCAATGATAGAGAAGCTGCCTGTCTCACCTTATGAATCAGTGTGTGTATCTCAAATCACACGTATCACTGCTATGAATCTATAGATAATATAATGCATGAATCCAGGGGGTATTCCTGATTTGAATTGTCCACTTCATGTCGTTTTTTATGCTCCTTTGTCTTGAGATAGATGGTATCAGACAAAGCCATGTATACATATATGGCTCTTGTGTCAGATTGTTAAGCGAGATGAGTTGTGGTGATGTTAAATGAGCAAGTGTCACCATGGGAGATCATTAATACACAAGACATCTGTTGGCCATCAAGTCGTTTTTGTGTACCCTTATGGTGTGACATACTTTTCCTTTTCCCAACTGGCAAGGCTTACTGTTGATGAGACTGTCTCATATGCGGGTACCACATGTACAATCAATGCTGAATGTGTAGAGCAAGGATTCATGATAAAAATAGGGGCCTCTCTTCGTGAAACACAGGGGCAGTTCCTTACCCCAACACACACACACTCTTAATGATTACTTAAGGGACCAGCTGCTCCTGCACTGCTACCCCTGGGGCACTGGGGTCGAAGTCTAGTAGACATCTGGCCCCTAGCCCCTTACAGGCCTCAGATTGCAGGTGTATGTTTTTTGAAGGGGTAGGAGACACATGCGTAACAATGACTTTGTTTTGGTGTGGAGGAGGTGGAAGGCTTGAGGATGCAATATTGAAGATTTCCAATCAGTTGGCACTCAGCAATGTTATGACCCTGTAAATAATCACCTCAATGTGTGTTTTGAGGTGTATTTGTGACCCCGGCGCTGGGTGTCAGTTGGCTGCTTGATGGTGTGAGTAAGTTATTTATAGTACACTGTCCCAGATCACTGGCCTTAACCAACCTTTCCCTTCTCTCTCTCGTCCTCCATCTGTCCTCTGTGTGTCTCCGGCTCTCTTCTCCGAGGTAGAGGTAGCCTCTCATCCATCTTCTCTTCTCTGCTTTTTAACAAGGGACACATTTGAGTTACTTCGTACCTGATTGTCTCTTCAATTTTCATGGCTAATGAGAGTTGGTAGGACAAGAGACCACAGATGTAATCTATGTTTAGAATTTATGACATTTTCATTCAGATCTTTGTATGATAATCTTCTCTCTCTGCCCCACACTCTCTCCCTCCCTCTTTCTCCCCCAGGGAGGTAAAGCAGTCTTCCCTGTCAGAGCCATCTGGCCCTATGGAGGTGGAGAGGCCAGACCCAGGCCAGACCCAGCCCACCCCTGTCGGGGACCCACAGAACAGTGAGGGCTGCATGGAGGAGGTAAGGCTGCTGAGAGGGAGGGGTTGGGAACTAGGAGCAGGGGGGAGGGGGGGTCCGTCAGTGGATGTTTCTGGAACTAACCACCCTTGTCCTATGGCTAAAGTCTGGTACCCGTGGGTCCCAAATGGCACCCTATTCCCTATGTAGTGCACTACTTTTGACCAGGGCCCATAGGGCTTTGGTCAAAGGTAGTGCATTCGAGGTAATAGGGTGCCATTTGGGACACAGTTATAGAGAGACACATACGGAAGTATAAGGTTAACAGAGAACGACCATACTAACGCCCTTGTAACTATGGCTTAGAGTTAAAACACTCATAGGTATGGGACTGAATGATCTCACCTCTCCTCGTCCTTTGACGGAGTTCGATACAGCCATTCTTTGCAACATACACTCCCACACAGAGGTGCCATACACACACACATTATTCTGTACTCATTATTTTCATAGAGCAGTTGCCTAAGCGACTGGACTGCAGGCGGTTCATCCCTAATGGGGTGTGAAATTAGATGTTAACTCCACACAGACTGCATGCATGCTCCACATCACGATGTTGTTTGGTCAGTGTGGGTGTCTGTGTCAGTGTGGGGTTGTGAGAGGGTGAGTTAAGTTAATCTACAGTCACATTCCTCCTTATCACACTTAGGACTCACTTTCAGATAAATATACATACATTTTCACTAATCCTATAATGGCCATACACAGTTTAATAATAATTAGAGCCATCAAAGGGAAGCAGAGTTAAATGTATTTGGTTTTCCATTTTGGAATTAGCAAAAACCTTGACTACTTGAGTGCATTGCTGTAAACCAGCAATGCACCTTGGCTAATAGGACCCTCATTTTGATTGATCTACCATGAGATAACTTCAGAGAATTTTCTGCTCTTTTACATATTGCAGATTATAAGCTAATGTGATTTGGTATTCAGCTAAATAAACCCTTTTGAAATGGCTCACCCTCACTGTGTGTGTGTGTGTGTGCGTGTGTGTGTTTGGGACCATGACCTCAGGGTTTGCATGAGTAATAGCCCCTGACAGAGCATCAAGGCTCTCTCCCTCCTCTCTCTTTACCTCCTTTTTGTCTCACTCTCCCCCTTCTCTTTCCTTCTCTGACTCTGCTTTCTTTCTTTCTCTCCCCAACTCTCTTGCTCTCACTCTTTCTCCCTCTGTTTCTCACTCTACTGATGATCTCTCGCTCTCTTTCCCCCTCGCGCTCTCTCTGGCCTGACTCTGTCCATCTTTATCTCTGTCATTCCCATGATCTCTTTATCTCTCTTGGTGTGACTGCTGTTTTAAAACCCCATTGATTGCTTTGTTACGAAGGTGCCCATGCCTCTTCCATTGTCCCTAATGGTACCTGCGTACTACTGCTACTACTACTCCAACTTCTGCCCCGCTATGCCCAAGCGCCTCGGCTGTACCTGATCTAGGCCCCAGAGTGACAGCTACTACTACACCACATCTGACCGCACTGAGTTAGCCTCAGAGAGAGAACCAGAGAGCCAGAGCCTGCAAGGCCTCCCCTCTAAGCCTCCAGCCAAGACCAGCGCTGAGCCATACAGACAAGCTGAACCACCAAGGCCTTGCCTAACCTTCAGGTCAGTGCTGAGCCAACCACGGAACCAGAGGCTGAGCCTGCAAAGTCCTCCCCGGGACCAAAGCCTCAACTCCAGCCCAACCCTAGGCCAACCACGACCTGAGCCGGACCCACCAATGTCCCGAGCTGAGCCAGCCAAAACCGGCAGAAACACAACAAACCACGAAACCACAACCAGCACAAGAACCCTGGGGAGGGAAGCCTACTCACTGGACTGCCTGGTGGAGAGAAGGGGAGGGGGACGTTGTTTCCTGTTGTCACCTTCCCTTTCTTCCGCCATTTTGTGGAGGAGCTACAGCTACTCTCCACACACGTACCGAGAGAAAGAAAGTGGACTACGGACTCGTTGCAGACAAGATGAGTCCAGAGGTCCTGCTACTTCCTGCTGTTTATCCCCATGTCTTCCTTTCAGTCTGCCCCCTACTGGTTGAGAGGACTGTAAATAGGCAGATGATTTCTGCCTCATTGACTTGAATGAACTGGGACCACCTACACATTTTATAAGGACCAAACCGATAATCGGAAACGACACCGTGGACTTTTTCTGACACCTCTCCTAGCTATGTGTCTTCAATGTAGACACTCAAAGTGGATTATTGAAATGGACTTAACATGTTTTTGGACTACATATTTTCTCATAAAGACATTAACCTCTGAGTGCAAGAACTTATGGAACTGTTTTGTTACTGCGGGCCCTTTTGTTGGCTCTTTCCCCTGTTCTGAATGCTCCTATTGGCTTGACCTGCCAGGCCAGCAGCCAACCTGGGCCTTGATTGGCTGGTCAGCCTTTATCAGACTGCTGGATCTGATTTGAACTTTTCACCTGCATCAAAGATTGGGGCACATTTTTGGGGCAAATCTGGTTACAGTGCACACACAGAATACGTCATCAGGTTGTGTGCTTATAGCCTACATTCTGAATTGACAACTGGGTGTTTGTCCAGACATCTGTAAGAGACTTTCAAAGCTATTTATAGAACATCTCCCCTCACTGAACCTTTTTTATAAAACTACTCGAGGCATTATGGACGTGAACTTCAATCCGTGGTCTCATTGGACTATTGGTTATTACACCATCAGACTTTTCAGCTGCAACTTTGCAAGTCTATACGTCACACAAATTCTGTCATGACATCAGGGGATCCAATTTGTTTATATTGGGACCTCAAACGTTTTGACCCCTTCTAACCATATTTGTTCGCTAAACCAACCATTCAGGAATCGCTTGCCTCACAAGCTAAAGGCAAAATGACTCTTTATCAAGCAAAGCACCAGTCAGTTGAGAAAAGCCTTCTTCCCCCTCTCGTTCGAGAAAAAAAAAAAGTCCAAAGCTAAGATCACTTCCTGCCTGCCGGCTAATCACCATTCAGCACACTCAAATCGAGTCCCGCCCTCACTCCTCTGCCTTCTCTGATTGGACCCTTGTTGCCTAGATACAGTACACACTGCCGTGCGGTTGGGCCATAGCCAAGCCAGTGAGGAATCAGGTGTCGATGGTACCAGGAAATGACTTGTCATTTTTCTCTCTATTTGAGATGTATTTTACTTTTTTAAATAACTTAAGTAATGTCAGATAGTTTCTTCTCAGATCTGTTTGCTCATTTCAAGACAGGAGGATTGACTTCATTTTGCTATGTGTAACTCAATATAAACCTTTTTTTAAACTGTCATGATTATTGCAGTTTCAAATTGATAAAATATCCTAATTTGATATGTAGCCTATCCTAAGTGTCTGCATGCATTTCCTGGCAGAACACCATTCTTTGTTTGAATCATCCACTGAATTGGATCTGCAGTATCAGCCTAGACCTGCTCAGGAGTCTCTGGTCTGACAGACGAGGTCTCCAGCGCCCACCCCTCCACCTCTGTGACATTGAACACTCCGTCACAACCCAAACACTGACTCACAACATTGTATGTAGATGTTTAGGCACCAACACAGGCCCTTGTACATTTTAAGGGCAACAAAATGTAAGGTACATAATGAAAGGGAAAGGGGGACATCTCGACAGTTGTACAACTGAAATGTCTTCAGCATTTAACCCAACCCCTCTGAATCAGAGACTATTTATACTGAACCAAAAATATAAACGCAAAATATGAAGTGTTGGTCCCATGTTTCATGAGCTGAAATAAAAGATTCCAGAAATATTCCATACGCACAAAAACTTTTTTCTATGTTGTGCACAAATTTGTAAAATGCTGACTAACAGGGATGTTAATCATTTGTCAATATCATCCACCCACCTGACACGTGTGGTATATCAAGAAGCTGACTTAAACACCATGATCATTACACAGATGCACATTTTGCTGGGGTCAATTAAATGCCGCTCTAAAAGGTGCAGTTTTGTCACAACCCGATGCCACAGATGTCTCAAATATGTCCAACTGGCCTCACAACCGTAGACCACATGGAACCACGCTTGGGGGGGTGTTGAGGAGTATTTCTGTCTGTAGTAAAGCCCTTTTGTGAGGAAAAACTCGTTCTTATTGGCCGGGCATGGATACCCAGTGGGTGGACCTGGCTCCCGAGTGGGAGGGCCTATGCCTTCCCAGACCCACCCATGACTGCGCCCCTTCCTAGTCATGTGAAATCCATAGTTTAGGGCCTAATTTATTTATTTCAGTTGACGGATTTCCTTATATGAACTGTAAATAATCAAAAATCTTAGATACTGTTGCGTTTTATTTTTGTTCAGTATATGATTTATTAAAGATATAGAGTTACAGTATAGTCAGTCTTTCTGCTTACCACACACAAGAAGAGCCAGACATCATTAACAAAGGTATCCTCCTGGTCTGAACATTATCATCCCCGACCCAGATTCCATAAAGATGCATTAATACAGTTAATGTCAGTCTGTCTTATACTCAACCAGGTCTCTACAGTCTAGCAGAGGAAAGCTTGCCGATGCCTTAAATTAGACCCTTTTATATAGCATATTCTATGCACTTGGTTTGTCCTCAGTTGGTACTACACCCACACCACAGCAACACCGCAGTAGGAGGATTTTCTGTGAATTACCACTGTGCCTACACCAACACACACCAGTAGGAGTGTACTTTAGATGTCTAGTGATTAAGTTGCAGTGCTACACTTACACACGGTAGGAACATATTAATTGGTCTTAATCTTCCAGTGTCTTTGAACAAAGGTGGAGGCGAACGTGTCTGGAGTTTCCCTCTGTATCGACCAGGCCCCCCCCCATCTTCTCCTTATGTGGTTTAATAGGAGCCTGTCAGACAGTTCTCTCCCTCTATCCCCCACCTCTCTCTCTCTCTGTGTTTAGTATGTTGTCACAGTATCTGGGTCTCATCTCACCCCACGCCCCTGGGGTATCTGTTACATCCTCTCTCTCTTTCCAGAGCACCACTCCTAAAGCGTTCGCTGCACGCAAGATCTCCTTGACCAGTGAGTATTACCAGTTTGGCTTACTGTTGCCTGTCCTGTACTGGATCCCCTCTAATCTAGACCGTAAAAAATAATCACATCAGTCTAGATACATTCCAGGCCGCGGGTCCCGACAGATCATTGCGACGCGTCAGCATTTTTCATGCTAAGGGCGGTCATAAGACTACTTTTGGACAAACATTTCTTGGAAATGGACGTCTTTCTGCTTCGTGTGCGTTTAAACTAGATCGACCTAAAAGCACATATTTGTTGCATTATTCACTCACACACACACACACACACACACACACACACACACACACACACACACAAGTTCAGTAGCATACCGCTCCTTCTAGTTGGGCGTGCGGGATCTAGTGCGCCTCATTGAAATAGAGTAAGCTGCCTAGTGACAATGCATGGGCGGAGAATCACGTGGCAGTTATCGTTCCAAGGAAATTAACTTCAATATGATTAGACTAGTTTACTACAGTGTCTGTAAATAAATATTGCAAATCAAATTGGATTTGTCACATGCACCGGATACAACAGGTGTAGTAGACCTTAGTGAAATGCTTACTTACAAGCCCTTAACCAACAGTGCAGATATAAGAAAAATAAGTGTTAAGTGAAAAATGTCTGGGTAGCCATTTGAATAGCTGTTCAGGAGTCTTATGGCTTAGGGGTAGAAGCTGTTAAGAAGCCTTTTGGACCTAGACTTGGCACTCCGGTACCATTTGTTGTGTGGTAGCAGAGAGAACAGTGTATGACTAGGGTGGCTGGAGTCTTTGACAATTTTTAAGGCCTTCCTCTGACACTGCCTGGTATAGAGGTCATGGATGGCAGGAAGCTTGGCCCCAATGTTGCACTGGGCCATATGCCCTACCATCTAGAGCCTTGTGGTCGGAGGCTGAGCAGTTACCATACCAGGCAGTGATGCAACCAGTCGGAATGCTCTCGATGGTGCATCTGTAGAACTTTTTGAGGATCTGAGGACCCATGCCAAATCTTTTCAGTCTCCTGAGGGGGAATAGCCTTTGTTGTGCCCTCTTCACGACTGTCTTGGTGTGTTTGGACCATGATAGTTTGTTGATGTGGACACCAAGGAACTTGAAGCACTCAACCTGCTCCACTACAGCCTGTTGATGAGAATGGGGGTGTGCTCGGTCCTCCTTTTCCTGTAGTCCACAATCATCTCCTTTGTCTTGATCACGTTGAGGGAGAGGTTGTTGTCCTGGCACCACATGGCCAGGTCTCTGCGCTCATCCCTATAGGCTGTCTCATCGTTGTCAGTGATCAGGCCTACCACTGTTGTGTTGTCGGCAAACTTGATGGTGTTGGAGTCGTGCCTGGCCATGCAGTCATGAGTGAACAGGAAGTACAGGAGGGGACTGAGCACGCACCCCTGAGAGGTCCCCATGTTGAGGATCAGTGTAGCGAATGTGTTGTTACCTACCCTTACCATCTGGTGGCGGCCCGTCAGGAAGTCCAGGATCCAGTTGCAGAGGGAGATGTTTAATACCAGGGTCCTTAGAATGAGGTAGTAAGTAACAAGAAAATTTCCCAGGACATAGACACCTCAGATATTGTCAGAAAGCGTAAATTCTTGCTAATCTAACTGCACTGTCCAAATTACAGTAGCTATTACAATGAAATAATACCATGCTATTGTTTGAGGAGCATGCACAGTTAATGCAACCGCTGTGTCAGATTTCATAAACGCTTTACTGAAAAAGCACATCGTGCTACAATCTGATTACAGCGCTCAGAGACCAAAACAACCCAAACAGATATCTGCCATGTTGTGTAGTCAACAGAAGTCAGAAATAGATTTATAAATATTCACTTACCTTTGATGATCTTCATCAGAATGCACTCCCAGGAATCCCAGTTCCGCAATTAATGTTTATTTTGTTAGATAATGTCCATAATTTATGTCCAAATACATCCCCTTTGTTCACGCGTTTAGCCCAGTAATCCAAACTCACGACGCACGATCACTAGGAGCAGACGAAAATTAAAAAAGTTCCGTTACAGTCCGTAGAAACATGTCAAATGATGTATAGAATCAATCTTTAGGATATACCTCAGACTATCATAATTCTTATGTTTGTAATTCAGTATTCCCTTTTGTAACTTTTTTATTCTTCCTTATTATCCATCCTCATGTTGTGCAGACAATATCCTTACGAACATGCTAAATTACAGTACAACGGTACCAGTACTCCTTTTGTATATATTTTTGTATTTTTATTGTTACTATTTCAAAGTAGTTTTTTTTAAAGCTAATTTGTCTTACATTTTAAATTCTGCTTTGTTGAAAGGGCTCGTAAATAAGCATTTCACTGTAAAACTCTACACCTGTTGTATTCGACGCAGGTGAAAAATATATACTTACCATGTTATTCATCTTCTCAGCAGGCAGTAAGACGTCTCCAGAGGGAGCAGCAGCAGCAGGGGGGGAGGCAGAGTCCGGGACCGCTGCTGGGAGGAAGAGGAGGTGGGGATCCAGCACGGCCGTCAACGCCAAGAAACCATCCATCAGCATCACCACAGACTCACTCAAGGTACTGTACATGGCAGCACACACACATACAGACAGGCACACAATCTGAAGAAGAAAATAACACCCTAAAAATCCCTGTTTCAATTCAGACATAACATGGGTTCAAAGTTGTTATATTCAGACTCATTGTCCTCCTTTCTCCCCTTCTCCTACCAGTCTCTGATCCCAGACATCAAGCCCAGTCAGGATGCTGTGGTGGATCTCCACCCTGATGACATCCAGTTGTCTGGGGACGAGGACACCACCAGGGAGGACCAGGGCCCGGACAAGGGCCTCAAGATCAGACGCACTGTCACACAGGTGGGGAAAGGGGCCTTGGGAGTGGATCAGACCAACTTTAATAGGCTATTGTATAATTCAAAATATTGAACCTTTATTTAACTGGGCAAGTCCGTTAATAAAGAACAAATTCTTATTTACAATGACGGCCTACCGGGGAACAGTTGGTTAACGGCCTTGTTCAGGGGAAAAACAACAGATGTTTACCTTGTCAGTTCAGGGATTCGATCCAGCAACCTTTCGGTTACTGGCCCAACGCTCTAACCACTAGGCTACCTGCCGCATAGGTGTATATCATATGTGTGTACCACACATATGTATACAACATTACTTTGTGGGCCATTCAATGTAATTGCACCACCATAAATTGATCATATCTGGAGTGATATTGGTATATATAGTACATTTTAAAACTAGGTTTCGTTTTTATTTATTCGCACCAAATACAAGTGAAAGACAAAACAGTACAGATTTTTTTTTTAAATGGCGAAAGCGGAGTGCAGGTGACGATAGAAGCCCAAAAGGGCTGGTATGAAAACCACACCATAAAAAAAGTTAAAAAAAAAGTTTGTTCAATCAGTTAAACAAAGCATATTAATTATAATTGTACATGATATACTCAGGATACAAGAAAAACGTTTGATTATGTGTGAGAATTAGGCTAGATGGAGGGAATTACTGGGTAGTTTGGTGCGTCAGGCTGACCCCCAGTCTTCACTTTAAGTTATTGAGGGATGGTGAGGTTTTGGCAATATGAAGATAAGAATTCCAGAGTATGGTACCTCTGTATCTGATAGAGAATTGACTATGTCAGGTGTGGCAGTGGGGAGGGTGACGGTTATCACAGTGTCTTGAGTTATGTAGATTGATTTCAGAATGAACCTGGAAGATTCCATTGAAGGGTTTAGGTAAAATGTGAGGTATGAGCATTTGTAGATTAAAGTACATCATTGGAGTACATTAATATCGTAAATAGACAAGATCTTGAGTTTCTTAATAACCTCTTGGTGTTAGGGGGCAGTATTTTCATTTTTGGTATAAAAAAAACGTTCCTGTTTTAAACGGGATATTTTGTCAGGAAAAGATGCTAGAATATGCATATAATTGACAGCTTTGGATAGAAAACACTAACGTTTCCAAAACTGTAAAGATATTATCTGTGAGTATAACAGAACTGATGTTGCAGGCGAAAGCCTGAGAAAAAATCCAATCCGGAAGTGCCCCAGGTTTTGAAAGCGCTGCGTTCAAATGACTCCCTATTCAGCTGTGAATGTACCATCAACGAGCTTACACTTTCTACGTATTCCCCAAGGTGTCTACAGCATTGTGACGTAGTTTTACGCATTTCTGTTGAAGAACAGCCGTAGGGGGCCACATTGCGTAAGTGGTCACATGGTGGCTCCGAGAGAGATTCTAGCGTAAAATACAGAGGTAGCCATTACTCCAATCGGTCCTAGTGAAAAATGAATGGTCCCGACGGATATATTATCGAATAGATATTAGAAAAACACCTTGAGGATGGATTCTAAACAACGTTTGCCATGTTTCAGTCGATATTATCGAGCTAATTTGGAATATTTTTCCAAATTAGTGGAAACCGCAATTTCCGGGCGATTTCTCAGCCAAACGTGAAGAACAAACGGAGCAATTTCAATTTTAACTTATATAATACATCAGTAAAAAACAATTTAGCCTCAAATAAATAATGGAACGTGTTCAATTTGGTTTAAATAATGCTAAAACAAAGTGTTGGAGAAGAAAGTAAAAGTGCAATATGTGCCATGTAAAAAAGCTAACGGTTAAGTTCCTTGCTCAGAACATGAGAACATATGAAAGCTAGCTGGTGGTTCCTTTTTAACATGAGACTTCAATATTCCAAGGTAAGAAGTTTTAGTTTGTAGTTAATATAGTATTTATAGGACTATTTCTCTCTACCATTTGTATTTCATATACCTTTGACTATTGGATGTTCTTATAGGCACTTAAGTATTGCCAGTGTAACAGTATAGCTTCCGTCCCTCTCTTCGCCCCTACCTGGGCTCGAACCAGGAACACATCGACAACAGCCACCCTCGAAGCATCGTTACCCATCGCTCCACAAAATCCACGGCCCTTGCAAGGGGAATAACCACTCCAAGTCTCAGAGCGAGTGACGTTTGAAACGCTATTAGCGCGCACCCCGCTAACTAGCTAGCCATTTCACATCGGTTACACCAGCCTAATCTCGGGAGTTGATAGGCTTCAAGTCATAAACAGCTCAATGCTTGAAGCACAGCAAAGAGATGCTGGCAAAACACACAAAAGTGCTGTTTGAATGAGTGCTTATGAGCCTGCTGTTGCCTACCACCACTCAGTCAGACTGCTCTATCAAATATCAAATCATAGACTTAATTATAACATAACACACACAAATACGAGCTTTTGGTCATTAATATGGTCGAATTTGGAAACTATCATTTCAAAAACAAAACGTTTATTTCAGTGAAATACGGAACCATTCTGTATTTTATGTAACAGGTGGCAACCCTAAGTCTAAATGTTGCTGTGACATTGTTCAACCTTCAATGTTATGTCATAATTACATAAAATTCTGGCAAATTAGTTGCATATACCCTGACGCTGCATGCAATGAACGCAAGAGAAGTGACACAATTTCACCTGGTTAATATTGCCTGCTAACCTGGATTTCTTTTAGCTAAATATGCAGGTTTAAAAATATATACTTCTGTGTATTGATTTTAAGAAAGGCATTGGTGTTTATGGTTAGGTACAGTAATGCAACGATTGTGCTTTTTTCGCAAATGCGCTTTTGTTAAATCATCCCCCGTTTGGTGAAGTTGGCTGTCTTTGTTGGGAAGAAATAGTCTTCACACAGTTCGCAACGAGCCAGGCGGCCCAAACTGCTGCATATACCCTGACTCTGTTGCAAGAGAAGTGACACAATTTACCTAGTTAAAAGAAATCCATGTTAGCAGGCAATATTAACTAAATATGCAGGTTTAAAAATATATATTTGTGTATTGATTTTAAGAAAGGCATTGATGTTTATGGTTAGGTACACATTGGAGCAACGACGGTCCTTTTTCGTGAATGAGCACTACATCGATTATATGCAGCAACGCAGGACACGCTAGATAACTACACATGGTTGATGATATTACTAGTTTAACTAGTGATTATGATTGATTGATTGTTTTTTATAAGATAAGTTTAATGCTAGCTAGCAACTTACCTTGGTTTCTTACTGCATTTGCGTATCAGGCAGGCTCCTCGTGGAGTGCAATGAGAGGCAGGTGGTTAGAGTGTTGGACTACTTAACTGTAAGGTTGCAAGATTGAATCCCCGAGCTGACAAGGTAAAAATCTGTCGTTCTGCCCCTGAACAGTTAACCCACCGGTTCCTAGGCCGTCATTGAAAATAAGAATGTGTTCTTAACTGACTTGCCTAGTTAAATAAAGGTGTAAAAACAAATCTATGAAAACTTGAAATAGGCCCTAATTAATCGGCCATTCCAATTAGTCAGTCGACCTCTACTGCAGACAAATTGAATATGATCTTTTCAAGGTAACTTTTCATCAATTAGACTCCGAGGAATCTAGTGGATGTGACTTGTTCCATTTCATTCCCACAAATTGAGATTCTGGAGAATACAGTAGTTAAATTATATTTTTAAATGTTTTAAAAAAAATAAATAAAAATCTATCTGAAACATTCAGAAAATTTAGCCATATCTGAGTTGGCTTCATTAATTAGTGAATCAAATTGATTGTGTGATAAAATCTACCGTAATTTCCGGACTATAAGCCGCTACTTTTTTCCCACGCGTTGAACCTCGCGGTTTATACAATGACGCGGCTAATTTATGGATTTCCCCCGCTTTTACAAGATTCATGCCGCCAAAAAACTGAGCACCGTCACATAATGTGACGTAAATCGAGCGCGCTCAAACTTCTCATCATTCTGATTACGGTAGTCATTTTGTCACCCTCATCATGGCAAAGACACGGAGAAATGCATATGATGCAGCTTTCAAGTTGAAGGCAATCGATCTGGCTGTTGGAAAAGGAAATAGAGCTGCTGACAGCGTGGAGCATTGTCAAAAAATCCACTATCATCAACGGGTTTCGAAAGGCTGGACTGCTGCGTGTTGAAGAGGGCAGCGATCCAACATCGGATGAAGCAATTCTGAGGCTATTCAACTCCGACACCGAAGGAGATGACTTCAGTGGTTTCAGTGCACAGGAGGAGGAAGATAGTGACCAATGACTTTCTTGGTAGGCTACTGTTTTAATTTTTGTTACAAGCCGTGTTTCGTTAAAGCCTATTTATTTTTGTTACAAGCCGTGTTTCGTTTAAAGGCTGTGTAAAGTTAATTTGTTTCAATGTACCGGTAGGCACCTGCGGCTTATTTATGTACAAAATACATATTTTTAAATAATTCAGTGGGTGCGGTTTATATTCAGGTGCGCTTAATAGTCCAGCAATTACGGTAATTGGTATCATCAGCAAAGAGAATGGTAGAAAGCAGCAAGGTCATTGATATACATTAGGAACAACAAAGGCCTAGTTATCGTATCTTGGCCCTGGTAGATGCACAGCTGTTTGCATAAACAAATTGGTCTCTATCATAAACATAACTATATAACCAAGAGTATAATCATGAAAACTGTAGTAATGCAATTTAGAAAGTAATATTTCCGGATCAACCGTGTCAATGCTTTGGATAAATCTAAAAAGATGCCAAAGCATATATTCATTAAGGGCTGTATAGATCTTATCCACAAGTTGCAAAAGAGCCATATCTTTGGAGTAGTTTTTATGAAAACCATATTGTTGCTCATATAGAAGTGTTAATTAAATGTTTCAACATTTTCCTATATACCAATTCTGAGGATTTTAGAAAAACATAGTAGTACAGATATTGGGGGATAATTTGCAAAAGATCTTGGATCCCCAGATTATATAGAGGGGGATAACTTTAGAAAATGGTCTATCTTTAGGAACAATACCAGTTTGCATAGATTTGGTGAAGATGTACATTAGAGGCTGCTGCTGATATCTTTAAGTTACCAATTACCTCCATTACATCAGGAGGATCAAACTGAAGCAGAGAAGGGAAATGTTCCTTAATGCAATCCACAGGATTTCCATCAGTGGTTTTCCAATTCGGCCTTTTTTTTGTTTGTTCTTCAATTAGTCGTGGCAGCAGTTCCTTTCTTTTGAGGCGTACAGAGAAGTCTTCATTTATGAAGATGTTGGTTTCCTTCAGGCACTTGGCTCTCCTGAGAATCTCCTCGTCTTTGAACCTGAGCATTTTCGCCACTATAGATCTGGGCCGTCCATCAGGGAAGAAAGTGCCATTCCTAATCGCCCTCCATCTCCACGAGTTTAGGGTCCAGTTTGAGTTGATCTTCCAGGAGTTTCTTGCCCTTAACTTCGGTGTCAAGTTTCAGTCTTAACATCCTCAATTCCATCTTTTTTTAAATGGATTTATTTTTTATGTTTTTGCGCCTCTATCGGTTTTCGAGGTAGTCTCCTTTTGGAAGAGTGCTTGTCAAGTGTTTGGAAAATTGCTAAATGGTGACATTCACGCCCTTTAGCTCCTCCACCTCTGACTGCGTAAACTCAACTGTTTAAATTCCATGACATCCTTAAACAAATCATCAACCCTTTTGTTGGTAGAATCCATAAAGAGTTGCAGGACAGACTTTTTTTTTGATCGAGTTCATGGAGTGTAGCGTTTGATACATATTCCTCTTCCACATTGAGCTTTGGGGTGTTTATTTCTGTCTAGCATAAGCCAGTGCTGTTGATACAAGGTATATGCTGGGCAGTAAGCCTAAACACTGGTCGAAGATGCTTGGGAAAGACAGTGGTAGGAGCATTCGCTTACCCACGGAACGAGCATCGGGAACGAGCATCGTGTGAGGACGGAGACCGAGTTTTCTTTTTATCGACAAGCCAACATTTATTCTTACACACTTGAGCTGTATAGTGATTAAGTTGTCACTTCTCCATTCATAGGTGGTCCCAAGTGAAAACCAGGAGAATGGCCAGGGAGAACAAGATGAAGAGGAGGAGGAAGAGGAGGAGAAGAAACAGGAGCATGACAGAGAGAGGACACAGAAAGAGAAGAGGAAGGACAGCTACTCAGAAGACACCATGGAGTCTCAGTCCTCCGCTACGCACGACACCGATGCTAAGAAAGGTAACGCACAACAGTTCTGAAGTGTAAAGCTGTCTCCCAAGTCTCTCCGGCTAATATGACACTTCTTTCTAGCCACTTTATCTTCCTGCCCTGTTCCCCTTGTTTTTCCCTTTCTCTTCAAATCAATCTCTCTCCCTCAGTCACTCCCAGTGATACGCTGGTGCGTCGCTCCATCAGCCAGCAGAAGTCAGGTGTGTCTGTCACCATCGACGACCCGGTTCGCACCGCCAAACAGCCATCTCCGCCCAGAGGCAAAGTCTCCAACATCGTCCACGTCTGTAACCTGGTGAGTTCAGAGCATTGTCTTTAACACACTCATTTGAGTGTATAGCATATATAAAAGTAGATCTTGGGATAAGGTTGCTCCTAGTCACTGATCAGTTTAACATTTTCTTCCCTAATGGGTAAGGTTAGGATATATGGTTCCTAGATCTGTGCAAAAGGGCAACTTCTAACTTGAGTCAACATCATGAACTGAGTGACCTGTGGCCCTGACTGACCTATGACCTCTCTCCTGTCCATTAGGTGCGACCTTTCACCCTGGGGCAGCTGAAGGAGCTGCTGAACAGGACAGGCTCAGTGGTAGAGGATGGCTTCTGGATCGACAAGATCAAGTCTCATTGCTACGTCACTGTGAGTAACTGTTATTGTCTCGTTCTCTCTCATACCAGTTTGTCTCTCACTATCATTGTCAAGTCGGCCAGATAATTAATTCCCAAATTACTTAATTGGGACTAGAGAAACTGATGGCTTTGAAAGTCCACGCACATCACACTGTTCTTTTTCAAAGAACTGGTCATTGTTCTTTGACCTCTCTCTCGCTCTCTCTCTCTTTCCTCCCAGTACTCCAGCACAGAGGAGGCTGTGGCCACACGAGCTGCGCTCCACGGGGTGAAGTGGCCCCAAAGCAACCCTAAGGTCCTCAGTGTGGACTTCTGTGAGCAGAATGAGGTAATTATGTCCAACCCTTTCACACCCAACAGGGAACAACTGGACTAGTACTAATAAACACTAGGAACATAGGAATATTAGCTCTGATGGACTAATGGGTATCTACATAAACTAACTTGGGGGAAAATAGCTGGCGCTTGGTGTGTAGATCTATGTTCAATCTATGGTGTGTAGATCTATTGTGTAAATTATGATTTAACAAAGCCCTTCCTCTCTTATCCATCCAAGAAACAAGTTTTTACATTTTAAAGTGATAAAACACTGCCTGTCTAAAAATCATTCACCCTCTTTTCCTCTCATTCATCCTTTATTCCCCTCGTTCTCTCCCTTCTCTAGCTGGACTTTCACAGAGGCCTACTGGCCGTGGATCCCAGAGAGGAGCACCGCCCCCAGCCTGGTGTGGGTCCTGGAGGTCCCAAAGTCCGACCGGGCGTGCTGCCCCCTCTGATGGACGGGCGCGGGGACCGCGGCGTGGTCGGAGGGGTGCGGGACCAGTGGGCGGAGAGAGAGAGGGAGATGGAACGCCGGGAGAGGACCAGGGCGGAACGTGAGTGGGACCGGGACAAGGTTCGAGACTTCGGAGGCAAACCAGGAGAGGAGAGGGAGAGGGGGAGGAGATCTCGCTCCCTGGATAGAGAGAGAAGGCGGAAGGAGAGGGACGGCAGGGAGAAAAAGGCTGACAAAAAGGGTGAGGAGTTGGGAGTCTCTTGTCCTCCCTATGCATGTTTTAATATCTAAGCTGTTTGTAACCTATAGCTATTATAATGTTAACTCACTATCTTTCTCTCTCCCTCTCCTCCATTTCCATCCATTCCAACAGATGAGCCTCCTGCCAAATTACTAGATGACCTCTTCAATAAGACCAAAGCAGCTCCCTGTATATACTGGCTCCCTCTCACTGAAGAACAGGTAAGACACACACACACACATCATCATGCAACAACTTGAAGGGAGTGTTTTATTGTCATAAATGACTTTTGTTCGCATCCCTAGGCAAACCAGAGGGGAAAAGAACGGGAAGAGCGACAGAAAGAACGAGAGAGGAGGCGGAAAGAACAGCAGGAGGAGGAGGACAAGAAGCGAGAGGAGGAGAGAAAGGAGAGAATTAAAAGCAGAGAGAAGGAGGGAGGAGCTGCGGTAAGCACTGGAAGTGTGAGTGTCCGGGGATCTGAGGGAGAGAGGGAGCGTGGGAGGGAGAGAGAGGGGGAGAAGAGGAGGGACAGTGGTGGATTCAGACCCAGAGGTCCTGATACTAAACCCTCTGCTGGGTTCCGACGCTCCCGTAGCCGTAGCAACCCCCGTGACAAACGCCGTTGAGTGTTCAGTTTGACGGAGTGAGAGAGATGGGGAGGAGGAAAAAAGGATGGATGCAGTCCCTCATTCAACATACAATTGGAACACAGCAGAAAGAGATTTCTAGTCCCCCTCCTTTACATTAAAACCACTTCCATAGTCTTCAGGTTAACAGGCTGTTCCTCTTCTGGCTATCCTGTCCTTTGGGCCAGGGAGACTCCTATTTAGAAAACCCCAAATCCTCACTCAGTAATGCTGTCTGTCTCTCACATGACCATAAAAATCTACATGTATGGACTTTGGTCACATGTTGATAGTTTAGTGAACTGAAAAATGTCTGCCTCCAAAATGGCACCCTATTTCCTATATGATGGCCCCCGTCAAAAGTAGTGTACTATATAGGGAATAGATATGGTGACATTTTCGCTCTCCCTCTTCCTCCTATAGCTGTCTCATCTGTCTCAAGCTTCTCATATGAAGCAGTCCAGAGGCCTATTCTGAGCTCTGGAAATTCTCATGCATTTTAACCAGAAATGGAAATAAAGGGTTTGCCTCGAGGCCGAGTCTTGTTCCACCAATCTCTGCGGGCACACAGTAATAAGACTCTTCCCTGTAATAATCCATTTAAAAATAGCAGCCCAGTTTACCAACCCCCAAATGTGTTCTAGAATCAATTTTAGTATTTCAAAAGTTATTTTTTTCTACGACCGGTACCAAGGCCCTTTGTAGGGTCATGTGAAGGTTATTTTTTCTGCTTTGACGTTTTATTATGATGAATCATGTAAATCTCAGCCTTGGATGGTTTTTGTGTGTTCTAGTGTGTGTGTGGTGGTGCTCTGCTCTCCCTCTCTCCACACACTAAGGTTCAAGTTGGTTAATGTGTCATTACACTGAAAGCAGCATATGTTTAAGAAAATTAGGAAACTATCTTTTTGCCTTGTCAGAGGGGTAGGGACATTTTTGTGTTGGGTGGGGGGCTGATTTCATTTGCGCACACTTGGCATGTATACGGTTCTTTTTAGGTTGTTTGGGTAGGGGGAGTCCAAACGCACTGAGAGAATCCGTGTGGCACGATGTGAAACTGTCCCAACATGTGAAACTATCCCTTTCTTGCTCTCTTCCTTCTTATTCACTCAGTGTACCCACGACCCTCCCAGTTCTTTTTGTAAATGAATCAGACATCGGATGAGTTTAACTTTAGATTATTACTGTTTTAATATTGTTTTTAATTAGTTTGAAACTGATTCTTATTTGGCTCTTTTTTTTCTCCTGTAAGTGCTGAATGTACAAAGAATTCAAAATAAATGTAAAAGTTTAAATGTTGTCAGCGCATTCTTTAATATAGTATCTCAAGTCACATTTTGTAATGTTGTTCATGTTCAACAATTGCTTATTCGGGAGATTAGTCAATTATATGAATACACTACATGGCCAAAAGTATGTGGACACCTGCTCATCGACCACCTCATTCCAAAATCATGGGCATTAATATGGAGTTTCACAAGAACAGCATTTCAAGTTTTTTTTCTTAATTTCATGGTATCCAATTGGTAGTTAGTTTTGTCTCATCTGCTGCAACTCCTTTATGGACTCGGGAGAAATCAAGGTCGGGACACAACGCTCGCTTAACCCGGAAGCACCAATGTGTTGGAGGAAACACCATACACCTGGCGACGGTGTCAGTGTGCACGGCGCCCGGCCCGCCACAGGAGTCGCTAGTGCGCGATGGGACAAGGACATCCCTGCCGGCCAAACCCTCTCCGAACCCGGACGACGCTGGGCCAATTGTGCGCTGCCCCATGGGTCTCCCGGCACGGTAGAGCCTGGAATCAAACATTTGTGTGTGTATTTTATATATATACACACACGGATGTCCCGAATACTAGGTTTGATTTCCACCTTCTGGCCACAGATTGTAACTGCAATAAAGACTATCTCAAAAGTTAGACACAAAGGAAAATATTTATTAATTACAACCGATACAGGAATGTTTTATTTTTTTACAAGAAGAAACACTTACAAAATAACCTTACGGGTAAACAAGTCAAATTTTAAGTGCAAATTGTTTGCTAGTGATGGTTAAAATACAAAAACAGGTTAACCAGATTGATAAATCCCTTATTCTATAGCACATGGTCGGGTGGTAAAAACAAAACCATAGTTTGGTGTATTCTTCTTAGCCTGGTCCCAGATATGCCAAACGATGCCGTGACAATTACCATAAGAGTTGCCGAGACTGCATAAACTGATCTTGGACCCGGCTATATTCTTCTCCCAGTCTGGTACAGTGATGGTCTGCGGAATGGCAGGACCTGGGTGGTGTTCAGTAGGCACACAACTGAAGAAAATGCTCAACTTGCCCAGAAAGAAATACTTATTTTCATCTTCTGCCAAACGTGTGCACCTTAATGAACTTGCCCCCGGACATACAGGGGTTTGATCTAAACCAGATTGGGGTGTAACGGATTACAAAAACGAATCCATTAAATTACCAGCAAGATTATTACTTCTAGTCTTTTTAAATTCAGAAAGGCTGTTTGCAACAACAAAAAATGACACCTTTTGTTTTCTCATTGACATTTAAATCATAATTGAAAAAAGGTGCAAGTTTAAGTTTGATCCGCCTAAACGAGTCTGACCACAAGTCAGAGGCCACTGTGACGACGTACCAAATGTTTGATGGATCGTGGGAAAAGAGAAGGAAATAGGCTTTGTAGGCTACAGTCCAATGTTGCGACTGCTGTCAGCATTCAAAGATTACTCAACTTTAAGAGATGCTTGGAGGTAAGGACGACAGCATTGGTTTAGCCTACGGGCGATAAGAATACTTATCTATCTACATTATTGTGAATCACACTGCAGCTCTCTCATTTAGCTATTATCGCCGTACGGATTGAGGTTGTTGTAGATGGCTGTTCAAATGTATGTGTATTTTAACCCAATAATGGTTGAAACTGCCTTTTCAATCAGTTTTTGCAACCAGTGGATAGCCAGTGAAAAATGCTCTCTTGTAACAGTTGCATACTGCGGATCCCAGTTTATGGAATTTAAGTTTGAGGGTGTTCTTAACTTCTAAACTCCTGTGGTATTGTGCTCAATACAGTCAAAAACAAGTTTAATTTAAGACCACGAATAGGGCTTTTATTGCTCAATCTAATTAGTGTTGATAAAAAAATTATCCATAGGCCTAATGGACTCGCGCACTTTTGATAGACAAAGGGTAAATCTGTAGATGCTACCTCAATTTTTGGATTTATAAATGAATGATACCGTATATACCCATTGATTCTTTAAGAATATAAATTATAAATGGCTCATGAGCTTAGTTCAACTATCACATGCCATGATAACCCAAAATACTGTAAACTTGTTTTTTCCCCAATGTTTGTAAACATTATTTACAAACACTATAGCCTCAAAA
This sequence comes from Oncorhynchus mykiss, assembly GCF_057628025.1. NCBI lineage: Eukaryota > Metazoa > Chordata > Actinopteri > Salmoniformes > Salmonidae > Oncorhynchus > Oncorhynchus mykiss. The sequence continues at coordinate 37,372,218 of NC_143042.1, forward strand.
CATTGGTATTTTTTCTTGTATAAAAACATTGGAGAATTGGCTCTGTCTATTAATCTTAGAGTGGTTTCATTTCGCCAGGGCCATCCCTCAGGGTTTTACAAAAACAGAGGCAGGGTGACACTTGAGGGGAAAGTAATCTAAAAGTAACAAACTAATCAGATTACGTTAGAGTTTGGGTAATCCAAAAGTTGTTACTGACTACAATTTGACAGATAACTAAGATTACATTTAGAAAGTAACCGACCCATCCCTGGATCTAAGACATTGGTGCTATTGTGTCAAACTCTGGACCAAAACGGCAAATAAAATACATCTTATACCAGCGTTTTCATGTGAGCTTGTCTCACACAATGAAATTCGAACATCAGAGCAAACCCATATCTTGGTGTGCAATAGAGAGAAAGAAAGAGTTTGTGTGAGAAAGAAAAGGGAATGTTTTATGCATAGAGTTCCTTCCTCAGTTGTGTTGTGAGGGGAAATGTTATGAGGCGCACACCCGGGTCATGTGACATGAATGGCAGAGGAGATGAGAGTCCAGAGGGAAGCACTGGGAGCCCTGCTGATCCGAGAGCTGCTTCCCACATTCCTGAGGAATAAAACCGACATGGAGAGAGAACATTACTTCTGATCTGAGTTCAGGTATAATTCTTTATAAAGTACATACAGTAACAGTACACGACTATGGTCGGTGTTTTTCAACCCTAGTCCCGGTGACTCGCAGGATGTTCTGGGTATTGTTCCAGTACAGTTATCACACCTGATTAAACTATCAAGCCCTAGATTAGTTGAATCAGGTGTGCTATTGCACAGCTGGAACAAAAGCCTGCTCACTCTCAATGAACACGGGTACAGACTGACCACATTACGTAGCAGGTGTTGTTAATATTAGATGAAGGCCGTACTAACCTCACAGTGGTAGCACTCAAAGTGATAATCGTTGTTCATAGACATCACCCGGAGTATCTCCTCGCTGCCCTGTAACAAAACAGCGGTGATGAGATTAGTGCACCACAATCATGACCAAATGTATGTGGATACGTGCTAGTTGAACATCTCATTCCAAAATTATGGGCATTAATATGGAGTTGGTCCCCTGTTTGCCACTAACAGCCTCCACTCTTCTGGGAAGGCTTTCCACTAGATGTTGGAACATTGCTGCAGGGACTTGATTCCATTTAGCCACGAGCATAAGAGAGGTTGGGCACTGATGTTGGGCGATTAGGCCTGGCTCACAGTCGGTTCGGTGGTGTTGAGGTCAGTTCTGTGCGGGCCAGTCAAGTTCTTCCACACCGATCTCGACAAACCATTTCTGTGGCTCTCACTTAGTGCACACGGTCACTGTCATGCTGAAACAGGAAAGGGCCTTCCCCAAACTGTTGCCACAAAGTTAGATGCACAGGATCATCTACAATGTCATTGTATGCTGTAGCTTTAAGATTTCCCTTCACTGGAACTAAGGGGCCTAACCCGAACCATGAAAAACTGTCCCAGACCATTATTCCTCCTCCACCAGTCTTTACAGTTGGCACTATGCATTGGGGCAGGTAGTGTTTTCCTGGCATCTGCCAAACCCAGATTTGTCCAACGGACTGTCAGATGGTGAAGCGTGATTCTTCACTCCAGAGAACGCGTTTCCACTGCTCCAGTCCAATGGCAGCGAGCTTTACACCACTCCAGCCATCGCTTTGGCATTGCGCATGGTGATCTTAGGCTTGTGTGCGGCTGCTCTGCCTTGTGTGGCCTACCGCTTTGCGGCTGAGCCGTTGTTGCTCCTAGACGTTTCCACTTCACAATAACAGCGGTTAAAGTTGCCCGGGGCAGCTCTACTCCCAATGTTTGTCTATGGAGATTGCATGACTGTGTGCTAGATTTTATACACCCGTCAGCAACGGGTGTGGCTGAAATAGCCGAATCCACAAATTTGAAGGGGGCGTCCACATACGTTTGCATAAATAGTGTAGTTGGACATTTGAGTAGCATGCAGTTATGTCTTAACTACATGATACGCAACAAACAAACACATTGAATGAAACAAGAGACACTCACCTCAGCAGGTAAGATGGGTTGTAAGCAGGCAGCACATTTAGGAGCAAACGTTCTGCGGGGCAACAAGAGTTCCAATGGCAGAATAGAACGACATGTAGACCTAGAAATGTAATGTAATGTACTACTAATGTACAAACCTAACAAACTGTCTGATAAACTGAGTATTATCCTCTGACCATAAACAACTTGACAATTGAATTAATGTCGACCCCCATCTGTCTATCAACGCCTCAGTTTGACCTACTGAAGACACCCGGCCTCACCTGTTGTAGTCCGAGACACAGTAGATGTTGCTGAGGTGGTCGACGGTGAAGGGAACTCCGTCCAGGGCTTTGGAACACACCACACAGCGGAAACAACCGGGGTGGTAAGAGTTCCCCATTGCCTGGAGGATCTGATGGACGAAACAGATGGGGGAATGTGAAGAAATTATTTTTGAAAACAAGGTTAGAAAATGTGGTCATGGTCAGAAACATTTTCCTTTTTTATGGTCATGGTCAAAAATACACGGGCTTGAATGTTGAGGAGTCGCTGATGCACACACAAACACACACACACACCTGTTCCAGGATAAGGTGGCCACACACACTGCATTTCTCTGCTGCAGCCTGGAACCCTGAGAACTGACAAGTATGGAGAGAAGAGAGAACACTTGAGATATGATTTTATATCATACCATAGAAAAGTACTATTTAAAACTTTAATGCAATTTGCTGTAATGTCTAGGAGGCCATTGTTTAGAAATGTACTGCACTGATATCCAGGAATGGAACTGAAAGAGAGAGAGAATCTTTGGCCTTGCCCTCTTACCATGTAATCCTCTTTACAGTACACAGAGCCATTGACGTTGTAAAAGTCCTTGTTTCTCAGGGTGCGACCTAACAGAGAGGGAAACATGAATGACCGCAGAGGAACAGAGGGAGGCACGGCTTACCCAGATGTTTTCCTTGCTTTGACTATATACCGTGTCGTCTGTGATATTACCAGTATTTAAAACGGTACTTATTCACATAAAAATACATCCGTGTGTCATTAAGTGCAAACACATTCATGGAGTGGCATGATTGTTCACACTGAGTTTATCATATCACCAAGAAACCCTAGACCCACTCCAATTTGCATACCGCCCCAACAGATCCACAGATGATGCCATCTCTATTGCACTCCACACTGCCCTTTCCCACCAGACAAAAGGAACACCTATGTGAGAATGCTGTTCATTGACTACAGCTCAGCTTTCAACACCATAGTGCCCACGAAGCTCATCACTAACATTAAGCTAAGGACCCTGGGACTAAACACCTCCCTCTGCAACTGGATACGGGACTTCCTGACGGGCTGCCCCCAGGTGTTAAGGGTAGGTAACAACATCTGCCACACTGATCCTCAACATGGGGGCCCCTCAGGGGTGTGTTCTCAGTCCCCTCCTGTACTCCCTGTTCACTCATGACTGCACGGCCAGGCATGACTCCAGAACACCATTAAGTTTGCCAACGACACAACTTAATGGTGTTGCGGAGTCATGCCTGGCCGTGCAGTCATGAGTGAACAGTGATCACTGACAACAATGAGACAGCCTATAGGGAGGTCAGAGACCTGGCCATGTGGTGCCAGGACAACGTGATCAAGACAAAGGAGATGATTGTGGACTACAGGAAAAGGGGGACCGAGCACGTCCCCATTCTCATCAACGGGGCTGTAGTGGAACAGGTTGAGAGCTTCATGGTCCAAACACACCAAGACAGTCGTGAAGAGGGCACGACAAAGCCCATTTCCCCTCAGGAGACAGAAAAGATTTGGCATGGGTCCTCAGATCCTAAAAAAGGTATACAGCTGCTGTACAATCTTTATATGCACACTTCGAGGCAAGCAACACTGAAGCATGCATGAGAGCATCAGCTGTTCCGGACGACTGTGTGATCAAGCTCTCTGTCACCGATATGATCTTTAAACAGGTCAACATTCACAAGGCCGCAGGGCCAGATGGATTACCAGGACGTGTACTCTGAGCATGCGCTGACCAACTGGCAAGTCTCTTCACTGACATTTTCAACCTCTCCCAGAGAGAGTCTGTAATATCAACATGTTTTAAGCAGACCAATATAGTCCCAGTACCCAAGAACACTAAGGTAACCTGCCTAAATGACTACCTGTAGCACTCACGTCTGTAGCCAAGAAGTGCTTTGAAAGGCTGGTCACGGCTCAACATCATTATCCCAGAAACCCTAGTTCCACTCCAATTTGCATACCACCTCAACATCTCTATTGTACTCCACACTGCCCTCTACCACCTGGACAAAAGGAACACCTACGTGAGAATGCTGTTTATTGAGAGCTTCAAGTTCGTTGGTATCCACATCACCATAAAACTATAATGGTCCAAACACACCAAGACAGTCGTGAAGAGGGCACAACAAAGGCTATTCCCCCTCAGGAGACTGAAAAGATTTGGCATGGGTCCTCGGATCCTCAAAAATGTCTACAGCTGCACCATCGAGAGCATGGTTGCATCACCGCCTGGTATGGCAACTTCTTGGCCTCCGACCGCAAGGCTCTCGAGGGTAGTGTGAACGGCCCAGTACATCACTGGGGCCAAGCTTCCTGCCATCCATGACCTCTATACCAGGAAGGCCTTCAAAATTGTCAAAGACTAGCCACCGTAGTCATAGACTGTTCACTCTGCTCCCGCACGGCAAGCGGTACCGGAGCACCAAGTCTAGGTCTAAGACTCCTGAACAGCTAATCAAATAGCTACCCAGACTATTAGCATTGTCCCTCCGCCCTATTTTACACTGCTGCTACTCTGTTTATTATCTATGCATAGTCACTAACTCTACCTACATATACATATTACCTCAATTACCTCGACTAACCTGTGCCCACGCACATTGACTCTGTACAGGTACCCCCTGTATATAGCCTCGCTACTGTTATTTTACTGCTGCTCTTTAATTTTATATATATATATATATAAAATAAGTTAAGTAAAATAATTATATATATAATTATATATATATATGTATGTGTGTGTACATATAAATTATAATATAAAATTATAATATCCCTGCCTCTTGGGATCTAAGAGAATTTTGCCGTTTTAAAGCTAAATAATATAATTATTATTTTACTTAACTTATTTTTCTGAAAACTACATTGTTGGTTAAGGGCTTGTAAGTAAGCAGTTCACTGTAAGGTCTACACTTGTTGTATTTGGCTTGATTTGATGATGCAGTTGGCTTGGAATGCTTCATTTCCGCTGAGTTAAAGGGAAAGTTCACCCAAATTACAAAATGACATTGGTTTCCTTACCCTGTATGCAGTCTATGGACAAGGTACAACAGCAATCCATGCTTTGGTTTAGTTTCCACATGTTATAATTTGAGTATTTGTTGCACCATTCCCATTCAAGTCATGGGACCGATGTTAGCATTTTTCGCTCATCTTTAAGTGACTTTGTTGTGCTTCTCAATCAATTTTTAGATACTTTTGGATGATTAGGACATGATTTGAAAAAAAATCTAATATCAGTCCTATGTCTTGAATGGGAATTGTGCCACAAAAGCTAAAACGTAAGCATGTGGAAACAGGGCCCGGGAAACAAAACCAAAGCATGAATTGCTGTCATGCCTTGTCCGTAGACTGATTACAGGATAAGGAACCAATGTGCAATTTTCGTGAAATATTAGTTTAACCATTCTGGTGTTGTTCAATCAGCCAGTCAACTAGAGGTGTGTGTGTGTGTTCAACTCACCACAGGACACACAGGTGAAGCAGCGTGTGTGATAGAGGCTGTCCAGAGCCTGGCAAGCATTATCCGCTCCATACACACCTTTCCCACACTTCACACATGTACCTGCAACACAATCAACACAATAAATAACCCTTGCTATACGTCACACATGTACCTGCAACACAATACAATGAACAACCATTACTCATCAAGACATGGGCCCACATTCTTTCCTGGTGAAGTCACCTCGTCAAGAAAACGTCTTGGCCTTAGTCAAACATCCCTCGTTACACACACACACTCAGTAAACATTACTGTATCCCGTACATAGGACTAATAAAACTTGAAACCAACAAGATACTTCAAGCCAGACAAGAGTCAACGCTCAAAGTTAGGACTCGTTTTTTTTCTTCTGGTCACCTGCCTAGGGAACAACTCCTGGCCCTTCTTAAAACGCCCTCTTGTTCTGAGCCCCGGTTAGGGCCTCTGTCGTGTTAACAGCTCTGAGCCTAGCTTAGCTGCCACAGTGAGAGGAGGTGGCAGTACAGTTCACATCCCCCGAGGGCTCAGATACGGGAGCAGAAAAACAGGCTATAGCACACCTCCGCTGCGCACGCCGTGCCAGGGTAACACAGCAGCACACGCATGACTCGCGTCCCACACACTGCATATTATAATGGCCTGGAGTCACTCCGAACACACACACCCTGCCACACGACACACACACTGCCAGTCCAAAGCTGTAATCTTCTCTATGACTCATACTAATGGTCAGTGCTGTGTTTATCGCTACCATGTAATTTGTCTGAACATCGCAGCAGAGCTACGCTTTGCAGTTCAGTGTGTATGTATAGCTACGCTTCCTCTGCCCTCTATGGGAGGGGATCTCAAACATTTTGGGGGCCCCTTTTGTGATAGCCAATTCATATTAAAATAGCAAACAAAGAGTTTTACTATGACTTTGGCAGTGGATGGATAATCTCCACCCGGTACAGCCAGAAGAGGACCCACAATGCCTGGTTCCTCTCTAGGTTTCTTCCTAGGTTTTGGCCTTTCTAGGGAGTTTTTCCTAGCCACCGTTCTTCTACACCTGAATTGCTTGCTGTTTGGGGTTTTAGGCTGGGTTTCTGTACAGCACTTTGCGATATCAGCTGATGTACGAAGGGCTATATAAATACATTTGATTTGGATGGCTGGATGTACCAAGTCTCAGGAATGGGAAGGAGCATTTTAAAGGCCTGCCTCTTGGGATCTAAGATAACTTTGCAGTTTTAAAGCTAATTTCCTGCAATTTTACACATTTTTGTAATGGGCAGAGAGAAAACTTTGCAGTTTTTAAGCTTAAATTACAGTGCATTGGAAGTATGGATAATTTGTAGAGTACTGTGGATACCAATATCCCTGCGAGCCTCCCAGGCTCATGTTGCCCAGGTTTAATAATATTACATTGTATTATTGTATTACACTAAACTTATTCCACGGATCCTTGACCAAATGTAGTTTAATCTGTTGTTAGTAACAATCATAAAAAATATTAAATGTATTTATCTGGCCTCGGACCCCCTGCAGTACCGCGGACCCCACTTTGAGAACCCCTGCCATATGGTTCAATGTCTGTGCTTAACTCTACCTAAAAAATGTTGTATACCTAGAGTCTCCCAATGTGATTTACTGCTTTACATTATGGCTGAGTGACTGTTGCACAGACAGTCTTTGATGTGTGTATTTTTGCATGTCAACTATGATAATGACTCCTCATCAATTGATCTCTGCATCCCTCTCTTCTCCTTTCTGTCTGATGTGGATAGCCTAGCAGCTCTACTTGTCTGGATAGGCCTCTGCCTTAGCTAGCCCACTGATGGCAAAATGTGTTTCTTTCCCTTTGCTTGTGTGGGAGGTATGTAGGTAGGTAGGACATGCAAGTCCCTACAGGTATCGAGGCACCATCCATCCTTCTCTTTCATCTATCCAATCTGTCTATCCATCCATTCATCTATCCAATCCTTTCATTGAAAAATAAATAAATGATGAAGTGGTTGATGATCTCACCAAAGAACTCCTGGCGATTCTCAGACAACGCCTCCCTCCCCGTTCCTGGCTCCTCCTGGGCTTTGATTGGTCCGGCAGCCGTAGCTGTGTTGACGAGCGTCACCGGCTTGCTGAGGGCCTTGGTATGTTCTTTGAGCATCAGACCACCCAGGTGTAGCCCCTCCCCCTCCAGTGCTGCGTCTCTTAGCAACAGGCGCGTCAGTTCCTCTTGGTAGCGGGTCCCCGGGAGGTCCGAGTAGCGCGCCCGTTCCCTGCCAGCGCCCACGCCAGTCTCCTCCCCTCGTGCTGTTCCTGCTCCCCTCTCATCCCACCACTCGGGCCCAGCCCGGTAACAGGCCGCTGCCGGGCTACCCACCGCAGGCGGGTATGAATGCCGGCTGTCCTGAACCCCTGTTCCTCCAGGTGAGGAGACCCCGTCCAGGTAGTCCTGCCAGCCTCCTGACCCAGAGTGTGCTCCGGCCCTGCCAGAGACTGTGTATCCCTGTCCACTGGTGGAGCCCCCTGCGTGCAGGGAGGAGAACTGCAGCTGCGGTGCCGCGGAGTAGCGGGTGTCATAGCCCAGGCTGATTCCGCTGGTGCGGTTGCTGCTACAGCGGCTGCCCATGGGGCTTCCACCACTGGCAGTACTGGAGGCAAAGCTGGACCTGGGACTGACCAGCACCGACTCTTGGAGACTGAAGGACGAGCAGGGGCTCAGTGTCGGGCCTGGGGGGAAGAAGAAACCTCCACCCACCCCTCCTCCTCCTCCCATCTCAGAGGGCCGGTGTGGGGGGTGAGAGAGCGAGGCCGGCCTGGTGCTCTCCCAGAGTTCCCCTCCGGCGCTCAGCCGCTTGTAGAACAGCGCCTCCTGGAGGGAGAGGCGTTTGTGGCGCTCCGGCTCTGGGACGTAGTGCAGCTCGGCCATTGCGCTACCACGGGGAGCGGAGCCGTAACCCGAGGAGGTGGAGGAGGTGGGGTATGCCGGAGGGGGGCCAGAGGAGTGGGACAGAGGAGGGTGGGAGAGGAGCTGCTGGCGTCGGACCAGCTGCTGGAGCTCCAGAGAGTAGCGGCGCTGGTTCAGAGAGGCCTTGGACCCAGCCGGGTCACAGTCCCCCAGGCCTGACTCACGCCTCATCTGGATGTCAACGCCCTCCCCCAGGTAGCAGGAGGCACGCTGCTGGGGCGACCGCCGCCGAAGGGGGGCGAGAGTCGAGAGGGAGTAGGGTTGATGTTCGCAGTCAGCAGTTTGGGGGGCGATGGAGCTTGTAGAGGGGGAGAGGTGCTGGGTAGCGGAGACTCTCTCTCCCAGTCCATTCCCACCTCTGCCACTGGCCGGTCTGCATGCCTCCGTTGAGGTTGGAGAGGTGAGAGAGAACTGGCCGGGTGTTGATGGTGAGGAGGTTGCAGTGCTCAGGGTTGGTGGTAGGCCACTACTGATGTTCCCATTGCTGTTATTGTTGGTGTTGTTGACCAACTCGTTTTTCTTTTTAGAACTGGCGAATTTCACACTCCCTGAGTCAGTCAGTTTCAACTTCTCCAATAACTTACTTCCAAGTCGGTCCATTGTAATGTCTAACCTGGTCGTCTAAAACTCTGAATAATCAAATTAAATTAAATGCTGTTAACAAACCACTATGTTATATAAGTTAATGTACTCAATAAATACAGTGTGTGAGTTGGAAATACATTAACACTCAAGTATGTCTACAGTACAGTTGAACTACAGTAGTTGAAATGACAGAGACCCTTGCAATCTATATGCTAAACAAATACCCCCCAAATTAGAACAACCAACGGACAGACCTGTGTAGGCTATATGTACATATACAATAAATAAAAAAAAACAGACGTTAAATAAGACGATTAAGACATTTTTGGAGGATCACATGACGATATAATCATGTTTGGATAACAGTGTTGAGAGTCATCGTGTCTTGGCTGTGGAGACTACAGGCAGACAGGTAGAAGGTAACGCATGTGAATCCATCGAGTTAGTAGTGGACTACTTCTATTGTTCTGGCAATGCTGGAGATAAAGACGGATAAAAATGTATTTTTTAGGTCACTCTCGTGAAGCTGAAGTTGTTGTTGTCGGTCTCGTTTGAGACTAGGTAGCCCCACACCTGCATGTCTTCGGTGTGACGAAACGGTCCATTATATTAGGTTAGACTTGGTCACGTAAAGATGAGTTGTTTCTGCTATTCGTTGTTTCCCACGCAACTGGCACCAGTATAAACTTAAATGCTCTTATTTTGGGTCCTTTTAATTAAGAAGCATTCCCCTTTGAACTTGTTTTTTAAAGCCACATGTAGTCCAGTGAAGTTCCGTTCCGCACGATTTTCCACGGCAAAGCTTTTTGGAATAACTCGTCGGGCTAAGTGAGGACCAGTGGAAGGAGGAAAATAAGTCAGTTTCTGTATAAAATGTAGCGTATCCAAACTCTTCCATTCACTTTGAAAGAAACATGATATTGAAAATGCATATAAAAACGCGAGAAAAAAAACGGATCAAACGAAAACATAAAGCATTCGATGTTTCGAGAATGTATTATTGCTCACATTCCGTTTTCAAATAATTTTACGACAAAAAAATATGCGGATAAGTTTGAGAACGGAACCCATGCTGCCTTAAACTCTACTGACCGTTGCCAAACCAATTGTACCGTAAAAGTAGGCAAGCATTAATCCATTCCGCAAATGTGTCACAGCCTACAACAACTTCGTTTCTTTCTTTCCCCCAAATGATTTACCTCCCCCTCTTTTTCCTTTATCAGCCACTGGCTTGTTTTTTTCCTTCAGGCCGGAACACCTTTCTGCCAGCAATCGCGAATGGATAACGTCCCAAAATATTTCGTCGTTCATTCGCAAACTTCCCAGTGGGTGAACAATGCCATTGCAGAGTCCACTAGTTTGGGTGACAGACACATCAAAAGACATCAGATTGTTTTCCCATTTTTTTTTCTCGGTATTAACCAAATTAAGAGGCTATGCCTTATATTCAGTGGGGGTTTAAATAGGAATTCATGTGGAAATGTGGATATAAAAAAAACTTTCAATAGCATAATTTATACTCAATTACAATCATAAATCATCGCATTCAGATTTTTCACATGGGTGGGTTAATGATTTATTACACAATTATGACCTCTCAAATACCTGTTTCAGGTATGTTATTCGCCTCAGGCCTTATCAACCACACACCAATATGTCGTGCCTGGGGCAGAAAGCAATATATTGCTTGTTGTCAAGACCTGACACAGTTGAAATATGACTTGGGTATAGGCCTACGTGACTAGAATATGTGTAATCGGCCATAATGGTCCAAACCTATTTGGGTACTACTTTATTGTGCTCCCATTCTGTGGAATGTGCGGAAGGACATTCGCTAGAGACACGGCGCTATGATTTTTTTCGGCATGTACGTGTTCTCCAAGGACGATACAAAGTAAACAAGTGTCATACATTTCAACGCGATCTGAGTCGTTTTGGTGACATTAACCCATAACATGAATCACATCTTTGTGAAACAATTTTGTGTATATTAGGGCCTACTGTGGGCAGGCTGATTTTGCCTACCCCGAAGCCCCGTCTTTTCTCCCTAGACTCTTTCATCCGCCTTGCAGTAGCTTAAACTGAAACGCACTGGCTTCGGTGTGTGCCTGGTTCCTGCTCCCTTGAGTTGACGAGAGCGTTCATTGTCGGCGAGTGGGGACTTGTCTGTAAAGTTAACAGAAAAATACTTCATGGCTTACTCAGTGTAAAGAGCAGCTGTAGCACGGGAAAATATTATTCACAATTATGACATCAACTTTGGGGGACAAAACATATTATATGATGACAAATTGTGCGTGTAATTATACTTTTTAAATATTGACGTATCATTCAAGTGTAAATGCAATATTATAATTTGGTATTTTAGCATAATAGTAAAATCTAATACAAGTGTGTAATTCTATGATAATAAAATACGACTTCATCTCAACCAATTCAGACCTCACATTTGATTTTGTAAGTGTATGATCATCATCACCACCACCACCACCTGAAGTCCACATAATCATTGTCTAATAGAGCGTGATCAACGTTATTATAATGTAACAAATGTATCATCGCACGTTGCTGCCTGTTACTACTTTCTTTCCAAATCCACCACCTGTTTGCCGTATCTTCAGCACTGCTAGTGGTCAAAACAATCCTCCCATGAAAATCCAACATGGCGGCGCCCCTTAAGACATTGCGTAGTACAGGTGAGGTTATTTACAATTACTTGTCATTTTCATTCAACCGAATGGTAATTTCCTTCTGAAATGTAAATAGTATCCGGCTTCCAGTTTACAAGACTGCGTTTGATCTTTAGATAGATGGCTACCCTAGATTTTTTTTTAAATGGCTAGCTAGCTAGACAACTTTATTGGTCAGTGGTCCTGATTGATTTAGAATGAACTACATGTCTCAGTCAAATTGTATTGTGTAACATATGTTGGTCTTTGATAGCCCTGTCATCAGATATTTCTAACGAATGCATTGTTCTCTTCAATTATGTTTTGTTTGTTTGTACGTGAGCTGCCCAATCAATGTCAGATTCAGAAACACAGGGTAGACAGCCTAGCTAAATGAATTGAATTCCTGGTCTGTTTTCAGCTTAGAGGCATTCCAGTCGTTGTTTTACTACGACTTGTGGGGCACAGGCCGGAATCGAGTGGACGACACAGTAAGCTCTAAAAGACAGAAACTGTTAAGACAAAATTAAACACCCACAATTGTAGATAATACGGCTGTGTTGACTGTTGGTATACTTTTTTACAATTCCACTTGGTCTTGTCCACAGAAATGGTCTTGCCCGCTGAAATGGTCTTGCCCGAAATGGAACAGAGTATGGTCCCCTGACAGATATCCCTGACTGGTTCTTTGCAGGCAAGTTCACAATTGGAGCATTAATTTGAATGTATTGCAGGAACATAGTGTGTCAATGGAGCTGGTAGATGCTGTGAGTGTCGTTTGTGTGTTTCATTTGAACACGTTATGTTCATGTGGTTTTTGGTGTTATGATTTGTGTGTGTTTTATACACAGATGGCCGGTCGGCACCCCCACTGAAAGGACAGCTGAGGAGAAAGCAGGAGAGAGACGTTAGCAGTCAGTACCTTCCCCTATAAGTTTGTATGTAAACTCAGCAAAAAAAAGAAACGCCCTCTCACTGTCAACTGCGTTTATTTTCACCAAACTTAACATGTGTAAATATTTGTATGAACATAAGATTCAATAACTGAGACATAAACTGAACAAGTTCCACGGACATGTGATTAACAGAAATTGAATAATGCGTCCCTGAACAAAGGGGGGTGGGGTCAAAATCAAAAGTAACAGTCAGTATCTGGTGTGGCTACCAGCTGCATTAAGTACTGCAGTGCATCTCCTCCTTATGGAATGCACCACATTTGCCAGTTCTTGCTGTGAGATGTTACCCCATTCTTCCACCAAGGCAGCTGCAAGTTTCCGGACATTTCTGGGGGGAATGGCTCTAGCCGTCACCCTCCGATCCAACAGGTCCCAGACGTGCTCAATGGGATTGAGATCCGGGCTCTTCGCTGGCCATGGCAGAACATTCCTGTCTTGCAAGAAATCACGCACAGAACGAGCAATATGGCTGGTGGCATTGTCATGCTGGAGGGTCATGTCTGGATGAGCCTGCAGGAAGGGTACCACATGAGGGAGGAGGACATCTTCCCTGTAACGCACAGCGTTGAGATTGCCTGCAATGACAACAATCTTAGTCTGATGATGCTGTGACACACTGCCCCAGACCACGATGGACCCTCCACCTCCAAATCGATCCTGCTCCATAGTACAGGCCCCGGTGTAACGCTCATTCCTTCGATGATAAACGTGAATCTGACCATCACCCCTGGTGAGACAAAACCGCAACTTGTCAGTGAAGAGCACTTTTTGCCAGTCCTGTCTGGTCCAGCGACGGTGGGTTTGTGCCCATAGGTGACGTTGTTGCCGGTGATGTCTGGTGAGGACCTGCCTTACAACAGGCCTACAAGCCCTCAGTCTAGCCTCTCTCAGCCTATTGCGGACAGTCTGAGCACTGATGGAGGGATTGTGCGTTCCTGGTGTAACTTGGGCAGTTGTTGTTGCCATCCTGTACCTGTCCCGCAGGTGTGATGTTCGGATGTACCGATCCTGTGCAGGTGTTGTTATACGTGGTCTGCCACTGCGAGGACGATCAGCTGTCCATCCTGTCTCCCTGTAGCGCTGTATTAGGCGTCTCACAGTACGGACATTGCAATTTATTGCCCTGGCCACATCTGCAGTCCTCATGCCTCCATGCAGCACGCCTAAGGTACATTCACGCTGATGAGCAGGGACCCTAAGCATCTTTCTTTTGGTGTTTTTCAGAGTCAGTAGAAAGGCCTCTTTAGTGTTCTATGTTTTCATAACTGTGACCTTAATTGCCTACTGTCTGTAAGCTAGTGTCTTAACGACCGTTCCACAGGTGCATGTTCATTAATTGTTTATGGTTCATTGAACAAACACGGGAAACAGTATTTAAACCCTTTACAATGAAGATCTATTTGGGTATTTGCGAAATATCTTTCAAAGACAGGGTCCTGAAAAAAGGGACGTTTCTTTTTTTGCTGAGTTTAGTTGTGTCAGCAATATATTGTATGCTCTTGAACATCCTCTCCTTTTGATGCAACTCTACTCCTCCATCTGTTTCTTCTATTTATCCCTTCCCTTCATTTTATTTTCTCTCTCCAGAGACATGTAGTGAATCTCAGCCCTGAGGTGGATAAAGGGATGGAAGTGTGGAGGGAGAAACGGGAGGAAGCTAAAAGGATCGAGGAACGCAATAAATCTATTTTGCTAAAACCCAAAGGGAACCTTTTATTGAAGAAAAATAAATAAGAAATCATATTTTCCATTCTAGCTGACATTACCTATTAACAAAATGGTGGAGTTGGTGTATGGCTTTGTAGTACTTATTTTGCCCTTTTCAATGTTTTTCTAAAATAAACTTTAATGTATATCCACAACGTACTGTTTATCTACTTTCTTATTTGTACTTGAACATATGTATGAACAAATATTAGGAACACGGTTGGTAAAGGTTTTAACAGAGTAATATACAGTTGAAGTCGGGAGTTTACATACACGTTAGCCAAATACATTTAAACTCAGTTTTCCACAATTCCTGACATTTAATCCTAGTAAAAAAATCCCTGTTTTAGGTCAGTTAGGATCACCACTTTATTTTAAGAATGCGAAATGTCAGAATAATAGAGAGAATGATTTATTTCAGCTTTAATTTCTTTCATCAAATTCCCAGTGGGTCAGAAGTTTACATACACTCAATTAGTATTTGGTAGCTTTGCCTTTAAATTGTTTAACTTGGGTCAAACATTTCGGGTAGCCTTCCACAAGCTTCCCAGAATAAGTTGGGTGAATTTTGGCCCATTCCTCCTGACGGAGCTTGTTTAACTGAGTCAGGTTTGTAGGCCTCCTTGCTCACGCACATGCTTTTTCAGTTCTGCCCACATTTTTCCTATAGGGTTGAGGTCAGGGCTTTGTGATGGCCACTCCAATACCTTGACTTTGTTGTCCTTAAGCCATTTTGCCACAACTTTGGAAGTATGCTTGTGGTTATTGTCCATTTGGAAGACCCATTTGCGACCAAGCTTTAACTTCCTGACTGATGTCTTGAGATGTTGCTTCAATATACCCACATGATTTTCCTACCTCATGATACCATCTATTTTGTGAAGTGCACCAGTCCCTAGTACAGCAAAGCACCACAACAACATGATGCTGCCACCCCCGTTCTTCACAGTTGGGATGGTGTTCTTTGGCTTGCAAGCTTCCCCCTTTTTCCTCCAAACATAACAATGATCATTATGGCCAAACAGTTCTATTTTAGTTTCATCAGACCAGAGGACATTTCTCCAAAACGTACGATCTTTGTCCCCATGTGCAGTTGCAAACGATAGTCATGGCATTTTTATGGCGGTTTTGGAGCAGTGGCTTCTTCCTTGCTGAGCGGCCTTTCAGGTTATGTTGATATAGGACTCGTTTTACTGTGGATATAGATACTTTTGTACCGTTTTCCTCCAGCATCTTCACAAGGTCCTTTGCTGTTATTCTGGGATTGATTTGCACTTTTCGCACCAAAGTACGGTCAACTCTAGGAGACAGAACGTGTCTCCTTCCTGTGCGGTATGATGGCTGCGTGGTCCCATGCTGTTGCGTACTATTGCGTACTATTGTTTGTACAGATGAACGTGGTACCTCCCAAGGATGAACCAGACTTGTGGAGGTCTACAAAAAACAATTCTGAGGTCTTGGCTGATTTCTTTTGATTTTCCCATGATGTCAAGCAAAGAGGCACTGAGTTTACATCCACAGGTACACCTCCAATTGACTCAAATGATGTCAATTAGCCTATCAGAAGCTTCTAAAGCCATGACATAATTTTCTGGAATTTTCCAAGCTGTTTAAAGGCACAGTCAACTTAGTGTATGTAAACTTCTGACCCACTGGAATTGTGATACAGTGAATTATAAGTGAAATAATCTGTCTAAACAATTATTGGAAAAATGACTTGTGTCATGCATGAAGTAGATGTCCTAACCGACTTGCCAAAACTATATTGTTAACAAGAAATTTGTGGAGTGGTTGAAAAATGAGTTTTAATGACTCCAACCTAAGTGTATGTAAACTTCTGACTTCAACTGTATTTCACTCCCTCAATGTCATCCTTCCCCCACTAGAATGCAGTATTTCACCAGTTTAGGTCAATAGTCAGGCTTCGTCGCCATTTTGTCTCCAATACTGCTCTAGAAGGAGTGCTGTGTGGTCTGGTGAAGAGTGGGAGGGTTTGTCAAACAGAAAAGTTCAATTGTGTAGCTGTGTGTGTGTGTGTGTGTGTGTGTGTTTGTTATCTGCACACATATAGGCTATGAGCAGAAGCTCTGCTTAACTAGATGCAATTCTTTAGTGACACCTTTGTGTTATAAGCAAATCTGTTGCAATGTGCTTAAGCTAAATGTATATGTGGTATTACTGCTGCTGGTAACTTTACACTGCCCCCTTGTGACTTCACTGTGTTATGTAAACGTTCCATTGTGTATGTGGGTGTGAATCAGTCTCCTAATGAAGTGCTGTGTAAGGCTGCAATTAAAGAACTTTGCATTCCTGTGTGTTCCAGACACACACACACACACACGTAGACACAGGGGAAAGTGTGCTATGGGACAGAGTGTGTGTCCCACGCTGCTGACTGCCTGTTGTCTGGAAAGATGATTAACTAAGAGACTGTTCCTATAGGAAAGGCAGATTGACCATCTGAAGTGATCCCACAGGCATCTCACTGTGTCAGCTACTCTGCTGTGTGTGTGTCAGCCACTCTGTTGCAAAAGTTTCCCATTTAATGTCCGACCAATGCCCCTCTTATACAAGAGACTAGGAACTAGGCTAAGTGATGCGCGGTCAAATGTTTTCTTGCTCTTTCTGTCACAGAAGCTTATGGGCATGTGGGTGTGGGTGTGGGTGTGTGTGTGTGTGTGTGTGTGTGTGTGTGTTCTAAAGGAATAAAGTATTAGACTGGTGGGCAGTCTAATAGGTTACATTTAAGCACACGTTGTATTTGTAACATCGGCTGTAATTTTAGAGCGACCTTGACTAGCCAACAGTCTGTGTTTCAGAAGGGGAGGTAAGATTACCAAATGTTCAGTGTCTTTCAACCTTTCTCTCTACCTCTCCTCTCTCATTCTTTCCTCTCTCCCATTCTCTCCCTCTCACCTGCCTTCTCCCTTGCTCAGGCTCTCCCTCTCTTGCCCTCTCTTTCTCTCTCTCTCTCTCTCTCTCTCTCTCTCTCTCTCTCTCTCTCGCTCTCTCTCAGGTCTTCTTGCCGATCTCAGCAAAGTACCACTGTAATTAAGGCATGCTAGCCGCTGAGTTGCAGATTCTTTTCTATGGCGATTAAGCTTTATTTTCCCCTCCTTTCTTTTTCATGGGGCTGGACCAAGGACTGCTCAGCTCCACTTGTGTGATGACTGTTAGGTGTGGCTATTTGTTGTGTCACTGGGTGAACCATAGAATTACAATCAAGCAATTCTAATTCTATGCAATGAACAATGAGCATTCTTAACGGAGGGCATCTAACGTGTAAGAAGAACCAAGTATTTTGAAGCTGAATACAAAGTCTCTCAGACGGATTCTCTCACTTTTCTCTCCCAAGTGAGAATTGTAAAGCATTTGAACAATGGCTTGGAATGAACCTCTTACTTCTCACACCCAATTTCACAGGGTACCACACATTTCACCCAATTTACCGTCTCCTTTGGAAAAACTGAGAATTATGTGTGAAACAGCCAGGATCTCTCTCTCCTCTCCTCTCCTCTCCTCTCCACTCATCTCTCTCCTCTCTCTTGCTCCCTCTCCTCTTCCCCCGCCCCCTCGTGTTGTTTTGGTTTTTAGAAATGAGAACCAGATGTTGCTTATTGTGCAGAAGTCACTGAGGGGGGAGTGGAGGGGGGACAGTGGGTGAGGTCAGTCTGCTGTAGCAAACAGCAGCACACACAGAGGTAGAGATGCAACAATGGAGAAAGCGAAAAGAAGCAAGAAGGATAAGAAGGTCAGAAGGGCTCTCATCCCTCTGATGTGGTGGGGTAGTGTTTTAGATTCAGCCAAAAGGTTACTTGCAGCCTCTAGGCCCAAAGGCCTGAGACGAAGCAGGGAGATTTCCTGGCAGATGTGACTGGGCCTGGGCAGAGTTTGGGAGGGTGTTTTGTGGAGGAACTGATTCAGCAAGTCCTGCTTAGGGTGTCACATCCTAACCAGTGTCTAACTGCTGTGTTAGGTCTGATTTCATGTAACTCAACATGAGTTCAAACCTCAAGCAATCTCAGTCTTTCAGCGTTGTACTTGTAGGCCAACTTGATAGTGCTGTTTGTTGTCATGAAAAGGCTGGATTTCCATGGAATAAACATACACTCTGGTACTTGACTCAGATTGCAAAGGAATTTTATTGTCGCTCTTTCTTTCTGTAACACAAACTTCTACGGCAGTGTTTGTGTGTGTGTGTGTGTGTGTGTGTGTGCGTGCGTGTATGCTTGTGTTCGTCCAAACTCGTGTCCGTGTGAGTGCGCGTCCATACTTGTGTGTGAGTTGGTGAGTGAGTCCGATAGTTTAGAGTGCGCCTCAATGTAGGTTACCCAAACACACTCAGGTTCAATTTCAAGCTGCTGGCCAGCCCACTACCTGGCTGGCTGGCTAGTTTAGGAGAGCTGAGGCGGAGCCTTGAACATTGTGAGCCTGGATGGCATTCTAGACTGACTGCGCCCAAACACACTCACTAACATGGCTGCCAGCTCTATAACACAAGTTTATGTGACCATGTGTGCATGCTTTCGTGCCTGCGCGCGTGTGTGTATGTGTGTACGCATGTGTGTGTGTGTGTGTGATCTCCCATCTCCAGATATTCCTAATTTGTTCTCCCAACTTTCTTAGACCTATTTCTATCTGTCTACGGTCCATCTGTTTATCACACATTCTCCCCCTTCTCCCAGGGTGTGGAGAGTGTCGGAGGGTGTTAGGGGTTTTGTGGAGGAACTGATGGAAATTAGTCTGAGAAGATAAATGGAAATTAGTCTGAGAAGATAAATGGTTGTAATACTGCATGCTGGGAGAGATTATTTGGAGCATGAGACAAATGTATATACCAGGCGACGTGGAGAGGGGACAGAGAACGTGGGCGAGGAAAGGAACAGATGTGGCACAAAAGAGGGAGGGAGGGAGGGAGGGAGGGAGGGGAAGATGGAGAGACAGAATGGAAAGACTGAAAGAAGATCCACAAATTAGAGAGGGGATGGGGGAGAAGAGAGGAGATAGGGGAATGAGAGAAGAGAGGATGGGGGAATGAGAGAAGAGAGGATGGGGGAATGAGAGAAGAGAGGATGGGGGAATGAGAGAAGAGGGGATGGGGGAATGAGAGAAGAGGGGATGGGGGAATGGGAGGAGAGGATGGGGGAATGGGAAGAGAGGGGATGGGGGAATGGGAGGAGAGGGGATGGGATGGGGGAATGGGAGGAGAGGGGATGGAGGGGAATGGGAGGAGAGGGGATGGAGGGGAATGGGAGGAGAGGGATGGGATGGGGGAATGGGAGGAGAGGGGATGGGGAATGGGAGGAGAGGAGAGGGGATGGGGAATAAGAGGAGAGATGAGTGGATAGGGAAATGGGAGGAGAGGGGATGGAGGGGAATGAGAGGAGAGGGGATGGGGGAATGGGAGGAGAGGGGATGGAGGGGAATGGGAGGAGAGGGATGGGGGAATGGGAGGAGAGGGGACGGAGAATGAGAGGAGAGGTGAGTGGATGGGGAAATGGGAGGAGAAGGAATGGGAGGAGAGGGGATAGAGAGAAGAGGGAATGTGGGAATGGATGGAGAGGAGCGGGGTGGGGAATGGGAGGAGAGGAGATGGGGAATGGGAGTAGAGAGGAGAGGGGATGTGAGGAGAGGAGGTGATAGGAGAGGAGAGGGGATGTGATGAAGTGGAAGCTCCTTAGAGGAGGAAGGGGAGGACCATCCTCAGTGAAATTTCATAAAAATAAAAATAGTGAAACATTAAAAAAAAAGTTATCCTTTTTAGATAAAACTATACTAAATAGGTCTACAGTAGCCTCAGCAGCACTCTGTAGGTGTCATGGTTTTCTTGGTAAGAAGGAGAGTCGGACCAAAATGCAGCGTGTCGATTGCGATTCATGTTTAATGAAAAGAACACACTAAACACAAACACTACAAAAACAATAAACGTAACGAAAACCAAAACAGCCTATACTTGTGTAAACTAACGCATAGACAGGAACAAGGACACTAAGGACAATCACCCACAAAACCCAACACCAAACAGGCTACCTAAATATGGTTCCCAATCAGAGACAATGACGAACACCTGCCTCTGATTGAGAACCATATCAGGCCGAACATAGAACTGGACAAACTAGACATGTAACATAAAATGCCCACTCAGATCACACCCTGACCAACCAAAACATAGAAACATACAAAGCAAACTATGGTCAGGGTGTGACAGTAGGGTAGCACCATGGTGTAGGCGGAGGACAGCTAGCTTCTGTCCTCCTTTGGCTACATTGACTTCAATACAAAACCTAGGAGGCTCATGGTTCTCAACCCCTTCCATATGCTTACAGAGTAATTATGACAACTTCTGGAGAACGTCTTCCAACCTATCAGAGCTCTTGCAGTATGAAATGACATGCTGTCCACCCTATCAAAGGATCAGATAATTAATCTAGTACTGAAAGCATAAGCTACAGCTTGCAAGCAATGCAGTGTGTAAAATGTGGTGAGTAGTTTGTCATGGAAATTCCCACCAGGGACACTCAAATTCAATCTTAAATTAATCATCCTTTATTATCAGCGTGCTGGACTGGTTCCAACAAACTCAATGCACCATAGTACACATGTCAATCAGGAGCTCTGCTGGGGCAGTCCCAGCAGTTGTCTTATATATGGCTATACACAGACAAGTTATATTTGCATGATTTAGCATAATTCATTCATCATTACTGTTTTGTTTCATTCATGTGACCGACCAATTCTGGTTCATAACATGTGACAGACCAATACCTCACGAGGCCTCTTCTCTCTTAGCTGAGTCCTTGAAACTGACATATCTTTCGTTTTCAAAACAAAAGTCTGGGCAAACTGCCAAATTGCAGCTACTGATAGTGAGGATTCATTCAGTAAGACACTTCCATGAAAATAGAAAACAGTTATTAGAAAAGCACAAACATTAAACATTTCCAGCACAAGTTGACTCAAAGAGAGAGAACAGTTTTGAACAAATTAATTTCCTCCAAAATGAAGGAGAAGCAAGAGAGAGAGAGAGCTATGTTTGGTTGTGTTTTTTAAAACTTTCACTTAGCTAGCGAATGTAGCTAGCTAGTTTAGCCTACTCAAACACCCAGCTCAAACAGAGAGGGATGAATTGTTAGCTAGCTGGCTATGGCAATCCAACACTGGGACTCCTCTAAGTCAAGGTAAGCTTTTGGTTTTAGTAATTTATTGCCACTTGTCCCGCCGGTTTAACTGCTAAACTGCTTAAGCAGCTAGCTAGTTTAGCCTACTTGAACAGAGAGGGATGTTAGCTGGCTATAAGAGTACCATAAAACCTAGCAGTCAAACAGGGAAATGTTTCCAAGCATTTTTCCGCCATTCCTTTTTTCAATAGGGGATTTTAGAAACACTTCAAATAATGGAAACACTTCAAATAGTATTTCATGTAGGCTTACCCTGGCGTGACGTTTTCATAATCGTGTAAGTCTCCCTAGGACAAGGTGACTATTATCAATATACTAACCTGTATTTACCCACAAAAAAATGTAATGCTTTTTAGCTGCTAATGTGGCTATCATAAATAACTACAAATACCATGTTGATCTGGACAACACTGTCAAATTAACTATCTAATGTTAGCTAAATGTAGTAATGAATAAATTGGTTATATTTCTTTAAATTGACACTTCTGAACTGTCTTGTGCAAGTTGTGCCCCTGTGCAACTTGTGCAAGTTTTAAATTGACACAATACCTGTTTAGCAAAGGTTTCGGCTAAAGATGACGTGCAGGAGCTTGTAGGGATTTGTAGTCTTGCATGATGTCTACTTTGATGCTTATTGTAATTTTGAATAGAGCTGAATATATAAATGAATAGATGAATAGATAAAACTTCATGCCAGGGTAAGCCTACACGAAACACAGCCCTTATTTTAAGTGTTTCTAAAATCCCCTATGGGAAAATGTATGGTGCAAAAAATAAATTGGAACCATTTCCCTGTTTGACCCCTAGATTTGATGGGTATCACCTTCATTACTAAAAATTATCTTGATCTGTGCCCTTACGTTGTAAACTTGCATTCATAGGCTAGGTTGTAGCAACCCCATGATGGGTACAGGGAAAATGTGAGTGTAATGTAGTAGCCTAAACCTATCGATGTTACATTGAGCTGGGTGAATAGAATATGAATGACAGTCATCCAATATGCTGTAATACAAATTAGGCAATGCTCATAAAAAACTAAACAACTCTCCCTCATCTTCAAGGCACAACCGTTCACTGATGAGAGGAGATGTGAGGAGAAGAGATGTGTAGAGAGGGGATGTGAGGAGTAGGGATGTGAGAGGGGATGTGAGGAGTAGGGATGTGACAAGAAGAGAAGAGATGAGAGGGGATTTGAGGAGTAGGGATGTGAGGAGATGAGAGGAGAAGGGATGAGAGGAGAGGGGATGTGAGAAGTAGGGATGTGAGGAGAGGAGATGAGAGGAGATATGAGGAGTAGGGATGTGAGGAGAGGAGATGTGAGGAGTAGGGATGTGACAAGAAGAGAAGAGATGAGAGGGGATGTGAGGAGTAGGGATGTGAGGAGATGAGAGGAGAAGGGATGAGAGGAGAGGGGATGTGAGAAGTAGGGATGTGAGGAGAGGAGATATGAGGAGTAGGGATGTGAGGAGAAGGGATGAGAGGAGAGGGGATGTGAGGAGTAGGGAGGTGAGGAGAGGAGATGTGAGGAGTAGGGATGTGAGGAGAGGATATGTGAGAAGAGGGGATGTGAGGAGAGAAGAGATGTGAGGAGTAGGGATGTGAGGAGATGTGAGGAGTAGGGATGTGAGGAGAGGATATGTGAGAAGAGGGGATGTGAGGAGAGGAGTAGGGATGTGAGGAGAGGTAATGAGGGAAGATGAGAGTAGGGATGTGAGGAGAGGAGATGTGAGTAGAGGGGATGTGAGGAGTAGGGATGTGAGGAGAGGAGATGTGAGTAGAGGGGATGTGAGGAGTAGGGATGTGAGGAGAGGAGATGTGAGTAGAGGGGATGTGAGGAGTCGGGATGTGAGGAGCAGTGGCGGTTCTAGACCATTTCAACTGGGGGGGGCCAAGCTGGGGCCAGTTGTACTGTTAGAGGGGCCAGTTACATTAGATGTTATTGTTGTCATATCATTTTCTTCACTGCATTGCAGGTATTAGCAGGCAAAAGACCATGTTCATAATCATTCAACTATTTATTATCATTTTCTGTTTAATAACGGATGTAAAAAAAAAGAACAATAGCAAAAATGTGTTATTTAAAAATGATTTAATACTCCACATTTGGAAGGGCCACAAGGGGGTCCAAAATTGTTGTCACAGGGGCACTGGCTCCCCCTGTGAAATGTGAGGAGATGGGATGTGAGAAGAGGAGGTATGAGGAGAGGGGATGTGAGGATTAGGGATGTAAGGAAAGGAGATGTGAGGAGAGGGAATGTGAGGAGTCGGGATGTGAGGAGAAGGGATGTGAGGAGAGATGTGAGGAGAGGAGATGTGAGGAGAGGTAATGAGAGGAGATGTGAGTAGAGGGGATGTGAGGAGGGGATGTGAGGAGAGGGGATTTGAATAGAGGGGATATGAGGAGTAGGGATGTGAGGAGAGGATATGTGAGGAGAGGAGATGAAAGGAGACAAGAGGGGATGTGAGGAAAGGATAGGTAATGAGGGGAGAGGAGATGTGAGGATTAGGGATGTGAGGAGAGGTAATGAGGGGAGATGTGAGGAGAGGGGATGAGAGGAGTAGGGATGTGAGGAGAGGAGATGTGATTAGAGGGGATATGAGGAGTAGGGATGTGAGGAGAGGGGATGTGAGAAGAGGGGATGTGATGAGAGGGAATGTGAGGAGTAGGTATGTAAGGAGAGGAGATATGAGGAGTATGGATGTGAGGAGAGGGGAGAAGAGGGGATGTGATGAGAGGGAATGTGAGGAGTAGGTATGTAAGGAGAGGAGATATGAGGAGTATGGATGTGAGGAGAGGGGATGTGAGGAGAGGGGATGTGAGGAGAAGGGATGTGATGAGTAGGGATGTGAGGAGAGGAGATGTGAGGAGTCGAGATGTGAGGAGTATTGCTTGCTGTTTGGGGTTTTAGGCTGGGTTTCTGTACAGCACTTTGAGATATCAGCTGATGTACGAAGGGCTATATAAAATTAATTTGATTGAATTTGATATGGATGTGAGGAGAGGAGATGTGAGGAGAGGAGAAGGGATGTGAGGAGTAAGGATGTGAGGAGAGGTAATGAAGGGAGATGTGAGGAGGGGATGAGAGGAGTAGGGATGTGAGGAGAGGGGATGTGAGTAGAGGGGATATGAGGAGAGGGGATGTGAGGAGATGAGAGGATATGTGAGGAGAGGGGATGTGAAGAGTAGCGATGTGAGGAGGGGATGTGATGAGAGGAGATGGGATGTGAGGGGTAGGGATGTGAGGAGAGGAGAAGAGATGTGAGGAGAGGTGATGTGAGGAGTAGGGATGTGAGGAGAGGTGAGGAGTAGGGATGTGAGGAGTAGGGGGGGGGGTAAAAATTGGGGTGAGATAGAGGGGGGAGGGAGGGGGAGTGGCAGTAAGTTAAGGCAGTTTGTTAAGATTCAGCTTTACTGGACACCTCACTCTTAATTTAGCACACACTTTCTTTCTTTCTTTCTTTCTTTCTTTCTTTCTCTCTCTCTCTCTTCCGCTTAGTTGGGGCTGGAGGCTCCGATGTTTTAAGAATTCCAGATGTAGTTAACAGAACTCAGTTGGAAC
This sequence comes from Oncorhynchus mykiss, assembly GCF_057628025.1. Taxonomy (NCBI): domain Eukaryota; kingdom Metazoa; phylum Chordata; class Actinopteri; order Salmoniformes; family Salmonidae; genus Oncorhynchus; species Oncorhynchus mykiss. Next base: position 37,397,641 of record NC_143042.1, read on the forward strand.
ACTGCACTCAGAAAAACGTGATCATTCCATCACTTTTTCCATTTCTCATTTCCCTGGGCTCATGGCTCTCTGGCCAAGTCCAGAACAACCTCCCAGCTTCAACTAGGCTCTCCTCTCCTCCACTCCCCCCATGACCCCTGGTGAGCTGTAAACAATAGCTGGTTAACAACAAGTTGGAATGCACAGAACCAGAGAAGCAGCTCTTCATTCTGTTGTTTGCTCAGCATTCCTAGTCCTGTTTGAATAGTGGTGAGGCCAGGCTGCTATTTGTTAGTCAGTCCGAAGGCCATTCTCTTCCCCAGTGTGTGTGTGTTTGTGTGTGTTACGATAACAGAAAATCGCTACCAAAAAGTAACGCATGACTCATTTTAGAAAATATTTTTTATTTAATTTTAACTAATGAAATGCAAAAAGGTGAAACAGGCAAAACAATCTAATTCCCTTTTTTAAAAATTGATATCATTATCATTATAAATATCATTACCGTTATCATTGTTATTACTAAAACAATTCTACTTCATTTTTCAATTTGTGTAATACTTAAAAACATTAAGCATCATCAGAATTGCTTATAAATAGTTTTGTTTGATTGTTCTTATATGCCAACCAAGCAATGGGAAAAGTAGTGTTTCAAAAAAGGAAACACTTTCAAAGTCGCCCAAATCCACCACTCAAATGTGAAATTTGGGAGCCATTTTGATTATCTTTGTCACGTTATTGTCTCTGTCCAGCAGGACTCGAAATGACAATGTACAAAAACAACAAACATCGTTTACTGTACGACTACACCTGGAGAACAACAACAATAATAATAATAACCATAGTCATAATAATAACAACAACATTTATAACAATGATAGTAACAAAAACATAACAAACACGATAATACATTAGTATTTGGAATGGGTGACATGTAATGAAACTTCACTGCCTTTCCATGGAGTAATATTGAAACTGGCTTTATTGTTGAGCCACTGGCTTTATTGTTGAGCCAAAATGGCTACTTTAATTCCATCCAACTTTGACTGCTTACTGAGACCAGGCTCTGTACCAAGGGCCTGTGCGACTTCAGATACATTTGTAAACTGGGTGGGGAAGCTCCTTTTTTTGTTTAGGATACAAACAGTCTTTGACCCTCTATGACAAGACCTTAGCCTTTCTCACTATGACTCAAGGAAGGAGGGGTGTACAATATACAACACCTTCACATCTACCCCTTCATCATCTCATTAGCGGCGAGGGTAGTGCCCATAGCATGCTCCTCGCATTACAACCACAACTATAAGACCATGGTGCTGGCGTGAGCACAGTGAGAGACTGGGGTTAGTGTCTTCTCTCCGTGGTAGGAGAAAAGGAAGAGAGAGCTGTTCGTTTATTTGTGTTCGGCCCTGGGTTTCATCATTAGAGCGAAACCAAAAATGAAAGCGCAAAGTAGCTGTATAAAGGTTTCAAATGTAATTCAGACAGCAGTTCAGCTGGAGTCGTCAAGTAGATGGGATGGAGATTTTAGGAGAGGAAGAATGAGAAGGGATAGAATGGAAGGAGGGACACATGGAGACGTGATAGTAGATTTATTGCAGATGGGGTGTCGATCACACGGAACGTTGATCACGATCATCATCTAATAATTCCCTTCCTCTGTGTTTTGTGTGGGGGCCTGTTCCTAATTTCAAACTCGCAGAGCTGTACATGTAAATAGATAACATACTTTTGTCTTTCCTGATTGACTCTCTCTCCTCCCTCCTCCCTGTCCATCTCCCTCTTTCTCGTCTTCTGGGCTGTATACGAACCAACCAACCAACCAACCAACCAAACCCCATGTCCAACAGCCCTTCCATTACCCCTTCTCTTTAAAAACCCCAACTCCTTTCAGCCTACTTTACTCACCCTCATCCCTACCCTTACCCTCCCAAACCCACTTTTCTTTCAATCTTTCAATTCATTCAGTCGCTCTCTCTCTTTCTGTCCCTCTGCATTCTTCATTCGTTCAGTTGGTCTCTAGACCTTGTCCAGTAGAGATCTCTGGCAGTAGAGGAGACGTCGTGGTGTCCCGTACTTCCTGAAGAACAGCAGGGCTCCCAGAGTGAGGACCACGCAGACCAATAGGAGGAGAGGGATCACCACGGCCACCGCCGTGGCCCCGCCTTCTCCCTCCTCCACCTCGATGATGATCACTTCCTCCTCGCCGTCCCGCTTCTTAGGCTCCTCCCCCGCGCAGCCCATCCATTCGCTGAGCACCGATTTGGGGTAGCCCGACTCCACCCTCATGTGCTGGTTGTTGAACTTCCAGTACTTGTTGGCTTTGTAGAAGTAGGTGTAGGCTGGAGAGAATGTTAGAAGAGAGGAAGGATGAAAGGTCCGATATAAATCTGATTAGAAACTGGGTGGTTCGAGCCCTGAATGCTGATTGGCTGACAGCCGTGGCATATCAAACTGTATACCGTGGGTACGAAATAAACCTCCTGTAACTACATTGGTAACCAGTTCATAATAGCAATAAGGTACCTTGGGGGCTTGTGATTATTGGCCAATATACCACGGCTCTGTCCAGACACTCCGCGTTGCATGGTGCATAAGATAAGCCCTTAGCTGTGCTATATTGGCCATATACCACACCACCGCAGGCCATTATTGCTTAATTATGATTACTTTCAGAAATTACAGTGTGTTGCTGTGGTCTATGATAGCCTCCTCTAATATCACAAAATAACTGTCATTTTTATCCTTTTCGATTTATATAAATGCTCAATGGCACTCTAAAGAACATCCACTTTAACATGCACGCCTTGACACACTTACATCCTTCTTCGCTCATGATGGCAGCCTTAATGTTGTCGGGGACACCCTGCCATGTGTTGATGGGTTTGGGGTAGTCTCTGTCCACAGTCTGGGACTCTTCATTGAAACGGTAATACCTGACAGACAGAGAGAGGCAGGTTATGGAGAGGGACGGGAGAGAGAAAAACAACCAAAAGAAAGGAAGAAAGAAGAAGAGAGGGACGGATAGCGGATGAATCTGCTTCTTTTTTTTTCAGATAGAAAGGTACACCGAAAAAAAATAAAGAAAGGAATGAAAGATGAAAGACAAGACTCACTTGGTCCCCCGGAAGTAGTATGTCTGTCCGGTGGGGGTGTAGAAGAGGGCAGCGTCCAGCTTGTCTTTGGGCAGCCCTGTGCCCAGCTCCTTCAGAGTCTTAGGGTAACCCTGCTCCATACTGGACTCTGTGAACACCCAGTACTTGTCACCTGGGGGGAGGAAGAGGGAGAGGGAGGGAAGGAGGAGGGGAGAGAAAATCTATAAGCACACAGATCTGAAAAGGATATACAAACAAAACAATAAACGACTACCAGTAGCTGGAATGGGCTTATCAATGACAATGCAAAACCATCATGCGAAAAACTGAAAAAGACATTGCCAATTGAAGTGAACCTACCCTTGAAAAATACAAATTTGCCATCGTTCCTCTCGTAGGCAGCGTTGATGTTTGGTGGCAGTCCCTTCCAGAAGTGACCGATGGGCATGGGGTAACCCTGGAGCACCTTGTTGTTCCGCACACGCCACAGCCACTTATCCTTCACCGGAAAGACAGAGTGTTTACAGAGTGCAGTACATACACACACACATAGGTTCGCTAGTTGAGTGACTTGATGTGCCATTCAGTCCTTCTCAGTAGGTGTAAGTGCATTTACAGTGTATTCGGAAAGTATTCCGACCCCTTGACTTTTTCCACATTTTGTTACGTTACAGCCTTATTCTAAAATGTATCAAATGGATTTTTCCACCCATCAGTCTACACACAATACCCCATAATGACAAAGTGAACAAAGGTTCTTTGAAATGTTAGCATAAAAACAGAAATACCTTATTTACATAAGTATTCAGACCCTTTGCTATGAGACTCGAAATTGAGCTCAGGTTCATCCTATTTCCATTGGTCATCCTTGAGATGTTTCTACAACTTGATTGGAGTCCACCTGTGGTAAATTCAATTGATTGGACATGATTTGGAAAGGCACACACCTGTCTATATAAGGTCCCACAGTTGACAGTGCATGTCAGAGCAAAAACCAAGCCATGAGGTTGAAGGAATTGTCCATAGAGCTCCAAGACAGGATTGTGTCGAGACACAGAAATGGGGAATTGTACCAAAACATTTCTGCAGCGTTGAAGGTCCCTAAGACCATAGTGGCCTCCATCACTCTTAAATGGAAGAAGTTTGGAACCACCAAGACACTTCCTAGAGCTGGCCGCCCAGCCAAACAGAGTCAGGGAGATGACCAAGAACCCCGATGGTCACTCTGACAGAGCCCCAGAGTTCCTCTGTGGCGATGGGAGAACCTTCCAGAAGGATAAACATCTCTGCAGCACTGAAGAGTGGCCAGACAGAAGCAACTCCTCAGTAAAAGGCACATAACAGCCCCCTTGGAGATTGCCAGAAGGCACCTAAAGACTCTCAGACCATGAGAAACAAGATTCTCTGGTCTCATGAAACCAAGATTGAACTCTTTGGCCTGGATGCCAAGCGTCACGTCTGGAGGAAACCTGGCACCATTCCTACGGTGAAGCATGGTGGTGGCAGCATCATGCTGTGAGATGTTTTTCAGTGGCAGGGACTGGGAGTCTAGTCATGATCCAGGGAAAGATGAACGGCGCAAAGTACAGAGAGATTGTTAATGAAAATCTGCTCCAGAGCGCTCAGGACCTCAGCCTGGGGCAAAGGTTCACCTTCCAACAGGATAACGACCCTAAACATACAGCCAAGACAACGCAGGAGTGGCTTCGGGACAAGTCTCTGAAAGTCCTTGAGTGGCCCTGCCAGACGCCAGACTTCAGCAACGCTTCAGCAACGCTCCCCATCCAACCTGACAGAGAGAATCTGCAGAGAAGAATGGGAGAAACTCCCCAAATACAGGTGTGCCAAGCTTGTAGCGTCATACCCAAGAAGACTTGATGCTGTAATCGCTGCCAAAGGCGGTTCAACAAAGTAAAGGGTCTGAATAAAAATACTGAACAAAATATGGAAAAAGTCAAAAGATCTGAATACTTTCCAAATGCACTATATGCCAATATGTGTGTATTTCTGTGCCATGTGTTTCGGTGTGGTTATGTGTTCGTTTATGTGTTCCATATTTACCTTAAAGACAAACATCTCCCCCCTGAGGATGGCGATGGTGTCGAAGTGTCCCTCACAGACATCTGGTCCGTGTCCGGGGTGGTCTGGTTTGGAGGGTCTGGTGGGGCGGGGGGGAGGGGGAGGAGCCCCGGACGACCCTGTGGTCGGACACAATCAAGACAAAATGAGGAAAGACGATAACCAGAGGTGGACTTGAGTGAGAACAGAGTTGACAAAATTAATGTGAAGTCCTTCTTTCTGTGAACTAGACAAGAACTTCCTGCAGTTCCATGTAAGAACCTTTTCCACGGAGGGTTCTACATGGAACCCAAAATAGTTATACTTGGAACCAAAAAGTATTCTACCTGGAATAAAAAAGGGTTCTCCTATGGGGACAGCTGAAGAACCCTTTCAGAACCCTTTTTCTAAGAGTGTAGGAGTTTACCATAGACTGCCTGGATGCCGCGGCGATCGTCATCAGGCAGCTGGAAGTTCTCTGTGTCCATCCACTGATAGAATGGAGCCATGATGGCAGATGGGTCGTTGGAGTGTTCTAGACCCAGGGCATGACCCAACTCATGGACCGCAACCAGGAACACATCATTACCTACAGAGGTAGAGAGAGAGAGAGAGAGAGAGAGTAGAGCAAGAGGAGGAAGAAGGGAAAAGGTGGGAAGAGGGAAAAGACCGTTTGAAAAGAGAGTAAAAGTAGCACGTTTACCAAACAAAGTACAGACGCGCCCTAACAGTACTGTGTAATTCAGATTGACTTAATTCCGACTTCCAGACAACCCAGTGAAAAACACTCAGGTGTCTATTTTCACTCGCTCCCACTCCCTGTACCTCCAGTTTAAGTCTCTACGCTTCTTCTCCCCCCCCCCCCCCCCCCCTTCGCTTCTCATCTCCTCTCTCCCCTGGTCTTGCCCCTCTTCCAGCTCTCACTCCTCTTTCTGATAATCTCTCACCTTCAGTGGAGGTTGGTGGGAGGAGCTATAGGAGGACGGGCTCATGGTGATGGCTGGAATGGGATAAATGGAACGGAGTCAAACGTGGTTTTCATGTGTTTGACACGTTCCATCGGTTCTGTTCCAGCCATTACCATGAGCCCATCCTCCTATAGCTCCTCCCACTAGCCTTCCCTGCTCACCTTCTCCCTCTTCCTCCCCCTCTCCCTCACTTTCCTCTTCCCCTCTCCTCCCCATTTCCCTTGTCTCTTACCCCCTTGGTCGGCGTAGCCGGTAGTCCAGGGCTCGGCGTTGTCAAAGTGCGTGTCACCCCCTATCCCGTTCCCGGGGAAGTACGCGTGGGCCAGGAAGCCGCCCTCGCCATCGAACGGCGTGCTGTCGCCGTGGAAACCCTCAGAGAACGAGAGCATGATGTCAGCGTACTTGTCGACCTTGTCCCTGATGTGGCTGTAAGGGATCTCACGGAAGCGGAGAGGGATGGCTGCCTCCCACACTTTAAACGCCCGGCGGATAGCCTCGTATGTGGCGTGTTCCCCAATCTTAGGGGTGTAGTTCTGTATGCTAGGTGAGGGAAAGGAAGGAAATAGCAGATTTGACGTTTTAAAGAATAAATATATAATAATATCTTCTGAAATGTGTATTGGTTGCGTTTGTGCAACCTTTGCTAGATGCAATCTCAATATGATCCCGTTTTGACTGATTAATATTCCTTTAGAGCTCTAGATCTAACAAGTTACTTGAGATAAATATTTTATTTATACTGTATGTGTAATTCTTATATGTGAAAAGTGAACTTTAAAGACTTAAGAGGAAGTTAGACTCACTGCGTACATATTAGCTGTGCTGTGTAGTCTTACCTGAAAGTGACTTCTTGTTTGTCCCACTTCAGCCCCTGTACGGCGTATCTCTTCCTCCTCAGGTTGCTCTTCAGCTCAGATCCAAACTTGTCTGGTACGCCACAACGCGGCCGCTTCATCGCCCTGGCAACAGCAAGACACACCCGTTTGTTACCTTTACCATGTTACAAACTGTACAATGTCTATATCTGAGTAAATCATTAGAGCATATGAATGGGTTTTGTACCACATCTGGGGTAATGACATCGCTTAAAGTGGGTTAGCTGTTCTGTATACAATTCTGAGGCTACAATTCTCACGGGTACTTTAAAAACAGCCGTCAGCATGAATCTTTATCAATACGTTATGCGCATAACGCTTAAATATTTGCATTCCTTGACTTTGTCCTGGTCACTCAGGACTCACTGTAGGGTGTTGGTGTCCATAGATCCGGTGACGGTGAGGCCGTAGAACTTCTGCATGGCTGTGATGGCCGTATTGATGGACTTGGGGGAGCGGATAGCCTGGGCCCGGACGTCCCCTGGAGGCAGGTAGCCATACTGCTGAAGCCACACCTGGGATAGAAAGAGGAGAGATGGGAGGGTAGAGACAGTTAGACCCGGGACAATTCAATGTCTTTGAAGATAATGGTAGAAAGGGACACACACACACACACACACACACACACAGACACAGATAAACACACATCTATCTCTCTCTCCTCATTCCTCTCTCTCTTTCTCTCTGGATTTTCCCACCATATTCCATCAGCCAGAAACAACACAGAAACCGACCCAGGATGTCATTGTAAAGAATGTTTTGTGTGTACATGTGTGTCAATATCTGTGGGTGTGCCTGTTTGCCTACTTACAGTGCTTGTCTGAACGAGTGTGTGAGGGTGTGAGGGTGACAGAGAGATATTGAAAAAGATAGAACGAGAGAGGGAGAGCGAGAGAGATCTGGGTGGGTGGATGGGAGTTTTAGTATCCAGTGTTTGAATAAACCGATGCAAAGCTGACATTGAACCAAAACCGTGTTGTACCCAGGAACACACACTCCCTTCCTTACAACAGCAAACAGACAGAGATTGGCCAGACTGAACACACACACACACACACACACACACACACACACACACACACACACTGAATTATACAAAAAACTATTCTTATTGCAAGAGTTACTGCAATGTAATTCCATTTAAACACATTAAAAACTTGCTCCTTAGCTTATGCTTGGCATTTTAAAAGGAAACTGTGACCTTGTTGTGGGATTGTAAAGAGAAATGACGGAAGAGAATCGAGCCAAATAAATCACAGTAGAACCATAACACTGATGTCATCTCAGACGTGGATCCCCAGAACTTCGTCTTTTCTCTCAGTCAGAACCACGGGGGCTCATAGAAAATAGACATGTGCTTTCTAGACCCTACATGCCTATGTAGAGGGAGAGAGGAGTGACATCTATACTAACAACATCTATGATTCATTTGACATGTTAGTGATTCAGCAGAGGCTCTTATCTTTTCCCCCAGTGGGCATCGAACCCACAACCATGCTCTACTAACTGAGCCACACGGGACCGCATCTGAGTAGTGGTAGTGAGGCTTTTAACCAGGTGAGATCATACTTAACCAGATGAAATATAGCTTAGCGACTATCCTGCGCCACTCCCAGAAAGTTGTAAGAAGGTTGTATGCAAAATAACCATAGGACGACCACGCTCTCACCAAAATGTAAGAAACATATGGTTCTCAGAACGTTATGCGTTAGCTGGGTATGGCGTTTCAGTCAAATGTCTGACCAAGAAGTGCTACACTTTCACATATCTCGCTCTCAAATACAAGAGCAGTCATGCAGAGCTGCTTAAGCCTCTGGCCTTAGTCTAAAGTTACAAACTGACTACATCAGTGCAACAGTCTCTCTATTAGAGAGAGCGAGCGAGCGAGAGAAAGAGAGAGAATGAGAGAGAGAGAGATGTCCTCAGACAAACATCAACCTAATGGAGATGATTCATTCTAGTCCGACGTAATGTTATCAAACATCATGGACAAGTTTGTTTATGCGTGTGGGTGAGAGACAAGATGAGTGTGCGCGCGCACTTGTGTGTGTGTGCTGCACAGACAGGCAGTCAGTGAGTGTCTCAATCTTTTCCACAAATTCAGTCAGTGGAATTACAGAGAATTCTTCTGTAATCCCAGAAAAAACCCAACCCTCTCTCTAATTTATTCCATCTCTCTCTATCTCCTTTTCTCTTAAAACCCCCAACCATGTGTGTCTATATAATAGTATACATTTTACAGTTAGTTGGGTGAATATAGTCAGCCTTCCTCTTTCCTAGAATGTCTCTCTCTCATGTCGTTTTAGATGAGAGGTCTTTTTTAATATCGAGAAGAGTTGAATTTAAATGAGGGAGGAAAACGAGAGGAGAGTAAGAGAGTAAGAGTGAGGAAATGGCTGGCTTGTACCTGGGCAGAGATATTACCACACAGCCACAGCAGACAGGGTGAAAAACAAGGTTCAATTATAGGCTGCAGAGTGAGGTAAACTCTCCCTTTGCTCATGTCAGTACTGCAACCAGCCCCCTCTTTCAGCAAGACCTACACACTGTATCAATCCATCTGGTCCCCACCTCCAACAACCTCTCTCCATGTCTGTATATCTAACTCCCTCCAAGCTCCCTCTCTCTCTCCACCCCCCCCCCCTCTCTCTCTCCATCTCTCTATCTGACTGCTCCTAGTGTGCGCTGTGGCTCCACTGTGGTGACGAGTCTGGCTCTGTGAAAACACTTTCAGCTCAGTCAGGATGAAAAGTTTCCCCCACAACGAGAAGACTCTCTCCTCTCGCTCTCCTTCTCTCTCAGTCTGCCTCTCTCTCATTTCTCTCTCAGTCTGCCTCGCTCTCCTTCTCTCTCAGTCTGTCTCTCTCTCATTTCTCTCTCAGTCTGCCTCACTCTCCTTCTCTCTCAGTCTGCCTCTCTCTCATTTCTCTCTCATTTCTCTCTCAGTCTGCCTCGCTCTCCTTCTCTCTCAGTCTGCCTCTCTCTCATTTCTCTCTCAGTCTGCCTCGCTCTCCTTCTCTCTCAGTCTCTCTCTCTCATTTCTCTCCCTCTCTAGCTTGGTCTCCTCTCTCCACCGCTTGTCCCCCACCCTCTGCTCTTCCCCCTCTCTCTTTCTATCTCCCAAAGCCTCACATCCCCTCTGACATCGCCAGCTATCCCATCATGCAACTCTCCTCTGGAACTCCCAGCAGCAGTTCCAGTCAAAGGTTCTATTTAGTAGGGCTTCTACGTCGCTTATTGCCAGCCTTGGGGTAACTACAAACCCATGTGTGTGTGGTCATAGCCTAGGGTCATGTAACTGCGATTTTAGTAAACAGACGCAAGTCCCTATAAGTTACGCAATTTGCAGCGATTCATATATTCTAAGGAAATGTGACCCGCAAAATAAAATAACGAGTAGATTGATGACAAATATAGATCCGGTCCAACAGACACTCATGAAAGTATTAGACACCCGGAGGACAAAGTAGCCTGATAATATACTAGTACCTACTGTATACTACCTACGGTATACTCCCTACTGTATACTACCAATGAAGTGAAACTTTGATGGGGGTGCCCCCCCCCCCATTTTTTTTTTGCAGTTTTTCGCTAATTTCCTGCAATTCTACAAAACGTTCCATAAGGTGGAGGCAAATGTTTGACCATCAGTTATTATATTAAAAATGGCAATGGGCCCAAGCCCAGTTGGTAATTTGACCATGCTTACTGCAAGTTTAGATAGCTGGCCGCTAGACTAACTTACCAATATATACCATAAGTGTCACGTCCTGACCTTAGTTCCTTGTGTATGTCTCTGTTTTAGTTTGGTCAGGGCGTGAGTTGGGGTGGGCATTCTAGGTTTGTATTTCTAGGTTTTGTATTTCTGTGTTTGGCCTGGTATGGTTCCCAATCAGAGGCAGCTGTCGATCGTTGTCACTGATTAAGAACCATACTTAGGCAGCCTGTTTTTCCATTATGGGTTGTGGGTAGTTGTTTTCTGTCTGTGTTTTCCATACAGAACTGTTTCGTTTTTAAAATGTATTTCTCTTGTTCTTTTGTATTCTGTTTTCAGTTTATTAAATATATTATGGACACTTACCACGCTGCGCATTGGTCTGATATTTCATACTCCTCATCAGAGGAGGAAGAAAACCATTACAGAACTACCCACCAAGAAAGGACCAAGCAGCGTGGTAACCAGGAGCAGAGGGTTCTGGACTCCTGGACTTAAGAGGAGATATTGGACGGTAAGGGACCCTGGGCACAGGCTGGGGAATATCGACGCCCCAAGGAAGAACTGGAGGCAGCGAAATCTGAGCGGCGGCGATATGAGGACCTTAGCTAACTCCCTGTGCTTACCGGAAGAAGCGCAGTACTGGTCAGGCACCGTGTTATGCGGTCAAGCGCACGGTGTCGCCAGTATGCGCTCATAGCCCGGTGCGCTATAGACCAGCCCCCCGCAAGTGCCATGCGAGAGTGGGCATCCAGCCAGGGCGTATTGTGCCGGCTCAGCGTGTTTGGTCTCCAGTACGCCATTTCGGCCCAGGGTATCCTGCGCCGGCTCTGCGTGCTGTGTCTCCGGGGCGCTGGGAGGGTGCAGTGCGCCCTATGCCTGCGCTCCGCCCATGCCGGGCGAATGTGGGCATTGAGCCTAAGGGAGAGGTGCAAGTGGTATGCACCAGATCTCCAGTGCTCACCCACAGCCCAGTTCAACCTGTGCCTGCACTGGAGGGTCCGGGCTAAAGTGGTCATCCAGCCTGGAGGAGTGGTGCCAAGGCTGCGCACCAGAGCTCCAGTGCTCCCCCACAGCCCGGTCCATCCGGTGCCTCCTCCACGCACCAGGCCTCCTGTAAGTCTCCCCAGCCTGGTGGGTCCTCACACACCAGGCTGTCTCTCCGTCTCCTCCCTGCAGGTTCTCCCGCCTGTCCGGCGCTGCCAGAGTCTCCCGCCTGTCCGGCGCTGCCAGAGTCTCCCGCCTGTCCGGTGCTGCCAGAGTCTCCCGCTTATTCAAAGGCGCCAATCCAAAGGCGCCACTTTGGAGAGTCTCCCGCCGCTCCAAAGGCGCCACTTAAGTGGGCCAAGACTATGGTGGAGTGGGGTCCACGTCCCGCGCCAGAGCCACCATCGCGGACAGATGCCCACCCAGACCCTCCCCTATTGGTTTTGCGGCGGGAGTCCGCACCTTTGGGGGGGGGTACTGTCACGTCCTGACCTTAGTTTTTTTTCTATGTCTCTATTTTAGTTTGGTCAGGGCGTGAGTTGGGGTGGGCATTCTATGTGTTCGATGTTTTTGTATTTCTGTGTTTGGCCTGGTATGGTTCCCAATCAGAGGCAGCTGTTTATTGTTGTCTCTGATTGAGAACCATAATTCGGCAGCCTGTTTCCCCACTATGATTTGTGGGTAGTTGTTTTCTGTCTTTGTATTAGTTACCAGACGGAACTGTTTCGGTTGTTCTTTTTGTTACTTTGTATTGTAGTGTTCAGTTCAGTTTAATAAAATGACGAACACTTACCACGCTGCATATTGGTCCGATCCTTCCTACTCCTCCTCAGAAGAGGAGGAAAACCGTTACAATAAGGTGTTTAAGCAAGAAGCAATACTGCCAAGCGTGAAGATACTGCAGATATTTGGGTTTCAAGCAAACTGAAAAGAGCTGTCTTCAGCCCTCTCAGTCCACATGTCTTTTATAGTGGATCTGGTTTTCTTTAGGCAGCGGAATTAGTGGCATCTTTTCCCGACTCTCTTTTTTTAATAGTTCACTGATGCTGAGAGAGAGAGAGAGAGAGAGAGAGAAGAAAAAACGTAGAAAAGGAAAATAAAATGTTCATTTGGATTGATGTATGGAACGACAATGAAGGAAAGTGAGAAAGAAATGGGGGATAAAGATGTAAAAAAATAAAAAATAAGAAAAGAGTCAGAAAATAGGGGACAGGAGTATTAAAGTTTAATTTTATATTGAGGGAGACGGAGTTGACTGAGTCAGTTATTCCCCTTCAGACGGTGCCAACGGAAAAAACAGACACCAGAGTTTGGTCGTAAGCGGCTCAGTCTAAGAGACACATTAGCCTCCCTGGCCTCCTAGTGTGGCGTCCCACTTATCTGACCTATTTCAACCCGAACCGGGGCTACACGCTAATGCTAACTAACTTAATTACTTTTACTGTATATACACGCTTAATACAATGTAGAATACCTGAGTTCTAGGTTAAAGGAGCAACCATTTATAACATAATAATACACTTGGCTACTCTTAAGCCTACCCCTCAAGTGGCCAAGTATGGCCGAGTCAACACTGGACGCTAGCTTGCACAGGGCTCCAGTCTACACAACTACACCCAACCAAACCATAGGTGTCCTATGCATATTGTTAAAGCCTATCAGTTTATTAGCCTCAATTTCCTAACCTGGGTTCATATCGGGATGTAACGATTCACCGATACACATCGGTCCCTGATTAAATAGTTTAAGATATGAGTGCATAGGTCCGGGGGCCCCAAACCGATCATGCATTGGTAAGAAAATCCATTCAAACATTACGAATCGGCGGTTTACAATTCTTTCTACCTTCCGAAAATACCTCTCATCTTTAGTGACAACTGCGTCCTCTCCTTCAGGGTTGAACTAAGCATGTAATTATGTTGACAGTCATTGATCTACAGGTCACTTTGCATACCAAACCACCCCAGGCAATATCAGTAATCTAGTCAAACTGCTTGATGTGCGCAGTTTGCTACATGCTGATCGGGGGGCTTACATTAGATTTGATTTTGATTGTTCAGGTTCACCATCGGCAATAGTTTTGGTAGTTTTGCTTGAAACAATCAGTATATGTGGTCATTTTTAGACATATAGGGTAAAGTTGATAATTTCATGACGAGGGCAGCCAATCACCTTTGCTACCTGCACAGCATGGTCGAACATCTTCTACCTGCACTGCACGATCAAACTATTTCTACCTGCACTGCATAGTCAAACATCTTCTACCTGCACTGCATAGTCAAACATCTTCTACCTGCACTGCATAGTCAAACATCTTCTACCTGCACTGCATAGTCAAACATCTTCTACCTGCACTGCATAGTCAAACATCTTCTACCTGCACTGCATAGTCAAACATCTTCTACCTGCACCGCATAGTCAAACATCTTCTACCTGCACTGCATAGTCAAACATCTTCTACCTGCACTGCATAGTCAAACATCTTCTACCTGCACTGCATGGTCCATCAACTTCCAAACAGTCTAAACCTGTGGTTCCCAAACTTTTTATAGTCCTGTACCCCTTCAAACATTCAACCTCCAGCTGCGTACCCCCTCTAGCACCAGGGTCAGCGCACACTCTCAAATTATGTTTTTTTGCCATCATTGTAAGCCTGTCACACACACACACTAAACAATACATTTATTAAACATAAGAATGAGTGTGAGTTTTTGTCACAACCCGGCTCGTGGAAAGTGACAAAGAGCTCTCATAGGACCAGGGCACAAATAATAATATAATAATAATCAATAATTTTTCTCTTTATTTAGCCATCTTACATATAAAACCTTATCTGTTCATCAAAAATTGTGAATAATTCACCACAGGTTAATGAGAAGGGTGTGCTTGAAAGGATGCACATAACTCTGCAATGTTGGGTTGTATTGGAGTCTCAGTCTCTTTCTACACACAGTCTGTGCCTGTATTTAGTTTTCATGCTAGTGAGGGCTGAGAATCCACTCTCACATAGGTACGTGGTTGCAAAGGGGATCAGTGTCTTAACAGCGCGATTTGCCAAGGCAGGATACTCTGAGCGTGGCCCAATCCAGAAATCTGGCAGTGGCTTCTGATTAAATTCAATTTTCACAGAACCGCATGTTGCAATTTCGATGAGGCTCTCTTGTTCAGATATCGGACTGGAGGCAGGGCATGAAAGTGATAACGAATCCAGCTGTTTGTGTCATCTGTTTTGGGAAAGTACCTGCGTAATTGCGCACCCAACTCACTCAGGTGCTTCGCTATATCACATTTGACATTGTTCGTAAGCTTGAGTTAATTTGCACAAAAAACAATACAATGATGGAAAGACCTGTGTGTTGTCCTTGTTAATGCAGACAGAGAAGAGCTCCAACTTCTTAATCATAGCCTCAATTTTGTCCCGCAAATTGAATATAGTTGCGAAGAGCCCCTGTAATCCTAGATTCAGATCATACAGGTGAGAAAAAACATCACCCAGATAGGCCAGTCGTGTGAGAAACTCGTCATCATGCAACCGGTCAGACTCGTGAAAATTATGGTCAGTAAAGAAAACTTTAAGCTCGTCTCTCAATTTAAAAAAACATGTCAATACTTTGCCCCCTGATAACCAGCGCACTTCTGTATGTTACCATTTTCACTGTAGTGTCCAAAACGTCTTTCAAGCAGTCAGGCATTCCCTTGGTAGCAAGAGCCTCTCGGTGGATGCTGCAGTGTACCCAAATGGCGTCGGGAGCAACTGCTTTAATGTGCATTGTCTCCCTGTCATGGCTTTTGCGCCATCAGTACAGATACCAACACATCTTGACCACCAAAGTCCATTTGATGTCACAAAGCAGTCCAGTACTTTAAAAATATCCTCTCCTGTTGTCCTGGTTTCCAGTGGTTTGCAGAAGAGGATCTCTTCCTTAATTGACCCCCATAAACGTAACAGATATATGCCAGGAGCTGTGCCAGGCCTGCCACATCTGTCAACTCATCCAGCTGTAACTCATATAATTCTCTGGCTTGTATGCGAAGCAGTAATTGTTTCAAAACATCTCCTGCCATGTCACTGATGCGTTGTGAAATAGTGTTGTTTGCTGAAAAACTCCTGTGGATTATTTCTCAAATTGCCATGTTTTGTTTCTCAATGTCTGCGCAAGAGTGAAGATTTCATCGAGTTGTGAGATAGTACTTTTGCACATATAACACACAGTGGCTGAGGAAAGGCACTACTCCCAATAAGTGAACCCCAAATCAATGTAGTTCTCATCATATTTGCACCTCTTCGATGGTCCAACGTCCCTGTCTGTTGTTCGGTGCTTTCCTGGGTAAGGGGGCAGTAGCTCTTCGGCTGCATCAAATTTAAAACTGTCAGTGTCCATGCTAGCTGGGCTAAGAGCAAATGTAGAATGACTGATGCTAGCATTGGATGTGCTCGTGGAAGCAGAACAACTTGTCGTCAACAGGTGCAGGTGTAGTACTGCTGGTAGTAGCAGCACTACCAGTAGAGTTGGTATGTGTCTCTATGGACGCAGGCCTTACTTTTTTAACCATTTATCCATTTTCAAGGGAACAGAATGAGCAGCAGCTACGTTTAGCTACATACGGACCGTTAGTGGAATTCCTGCGAGAGAGTAACGGTTAATGTGATTGGATGTTAATTATTTGACTAGGCTACCTGTATTTGACATTGTGTTGTTATTTCAGTGAACACTAGAAGGTTTAATTTTATTTTTAGCAGTGAAAACGAGGCTACTCGGACGAGAAAAAAAACTCACCCAAAATGTATAGCCCCATTGGAAAATATAAATGTTTGAAAATGTGTTTTAAAATGTGAAGAAAAAAATTAAATAATAATAATTTTTTTACATAAAAATAAATTATTTGGCGTACCCCCGACGGCATTGCAAGTACCGCTGGGGGTACGCGTACCACAGTTTGGGAGTACCTGGACTAAACCATTTGATTATAAGACAGGGGTTACACAAAGTTGTGCTATATATTCATTGGCTTTGTCATAGCTATTTTTTAAAGATAAATATTAATATTTTAATATAGCTTTAACACTTTTAACCTGCACAAATTAATTAGTGGGTGATGGGGGGTGGTAGATTCCCAGTTTCCGTTATGGCTCAGCTCAGGTGCCTATACACCACATAGACATAATTTACACACACGCACACACACACACACACCAATACACACCTAAGAGAGGCCCTGCTCATGAGCTCCATCAGCAACAGATTATAATTTATCATGGAAAATGACTGTGTTTATGCATCGAATCGCATCGATTCATACCGAATTGCTTCAAACTAAAACATATTGTTCTTGTATCATATTGGAGCCCGTGTATATAGATACATATCAAATTGTTTTGAAAGGGAAAGTTGCAGATCCCTTAATCATCTGGGCCACGAAGGCTAAATTCTATGTCTACTGTTATACAAATAATGGGTTCTAGGACGAAAACTGCCGGGATAGCACTTGAGGGGAATGGATAAACACACCATCTCTCCATAGACATCCGTCGGTTGGTTTGTTTTCCCTGTGGCAGATAGATTAACTGAATATTTTCCTGCCTGAAAATGTTTAAGTGACAGCGAGCACTTGTAGAACAGCACGCGCCAGCACTTTTCCAACAGGGTGCTTCAACCATACAAAAACAACCCAGACAAACCATAGAAATATAATCAATAGAGCAGACATTCCCATTCAAGTGAATGCTCTGTGATGGATGGATCGGCAACAATATTGAGTATACAGATCATAGAAATAGAACTATTCATATTATTTCTATGCTACCCACACTGTCCATTTTTAAAAATGTATTTAAACTTTATTTAACTAGGCAAGTCAGTTAAGAACAAATTCTTATTTACAATGACTGTCTAGGAACAGTGGGTTAACTACCTTGTTCAGGGGCAGAATTTTTACCTTGTCAGCTCGGAGATTCAATCTAGCAACCTTCCGGTTACTGGGTCAACACTCTAACCACTAGGCTACATGCCGCCCCAAATTACTGTGGTCTGAGCATGTATCCCCGTTCTAGTATTTATATTTCTATGGGCCTAACCCATTTGGGATTGGACCCCTGGCATGACCTCTTCCCTGTGATCTCGAGACACGCTAGTCACCTTGCCTCCAGATGTCTGCTGTTATCGTGTTTGAAAAAAACTTCAAGGACTTCCAGATTCAGACATATGTTGCGGAGATCTGTGAAATGGATCGTCTCATTTTCATTCCTTTCCACTTGCATTGGCTAAGATAAAGTCCAACCAGCAATTTTATAAAAGTGAGACACGGTGTTATTGTAAATAAAAGTGAATAAAATGAAGTAAAAGGAGGTTTTTTTTCTTGGATTTATAGTATGTGCACAAAGTAATGTACATATAGAGAGTAAAGAGGTATTTTGCGATGTATAGCTCTTTTTTGTTACTATCCCATTTCAAAAAGCGCAGCCCGATCTTAAGAGAAGCCTATGACTGTGAATATTTGCTAAGACATTCTCCTCACTCATCACAGCTTTAAGTTAAATTGTAGGCTTAGCCTCCCTGGCCTATCAAGTTGGACTCCGTGGGCAGTGACTTAATACTAAATCACTGAAAGGAATGTCCGAAAATTCTACTCCTACTGAATTCGGTGCTTTCATACCGTAAATCGGATTTTGTCAGCATAAAAATCAACCTCCCATCCTCTCAACTCAACCCTATTCATTACTTAGCCTATTCGTCACTCTCGTGCTCTGTTCTTTTATCCCTCCCACACAACAGACATCGTATTCATCACAGTTTACCGTTACATACAGTGTACTACACACAGGTGATGTAAACCAGAAACCGTTCATTAGTGATAATCCCATCTTCCATCATGGCTGCTATGGGCAGAGTAGGTAGAAGTTGCCCTCGACTGCTGTTCCAGGGTCAGATATTTCCATCTTGCTTATGGCATTCCTTGGGATTTGGGGTTGGGTAATCTGCCGACTCCAGTACGAGCATGGGCAAATTTGATGGGACTTCGGGTGGCATTATGGGTAGGATTTGGAATGGGTAAACGGAGCCTAGATCTGTCATGGACCCAGCATCAACATCTGCAGTCTTATTGTGACACTGTGTATGCTTTATTACCGTCTCAGTGGTGTGTGTGCACTTATTACACTATTATCACAGGGTTATAGATGTTGTATTGATTGGTCCACTAAACTGTGGCCTCGTAAATGGACAGTCTCCCAGGCATTTCTAACTGACAGTGCAACCAGTGGTTGACCATGTCTCGCTGACTGCATAAAGAATAGGGTGCCATTTCAGACGTCCATCATGTCTGGCTGACTCAGACACCAGCTGTTTGTGGTCACTGAGTCAGGACCTGAGTTCCTCCAAGCATCCTGTCTTTCTTAATAAGAACAACCTCTATGGGTAGGCTAGGAGAAATGCATGGAGAAATGCATGAAATGCATGAAAGACTAGGAGAAATGCATGAGCACCATTGGATACCTTTGACTTGGCCATTGGCTATTGCAGTCATGGCTACTGTTGGTTATTCTTGATGGTTTTGGATGTATCCAAAAGCACACTGTGATGGGTAGATAGAGAGATCTGTAATTCCTGAAGAACAGATCTAGAATTACCCCAGGCCAGAGGCATCATGTCACCTAATCATTTTGAAGGGACACCATGACACAATATAGTGTGACAAAATATAGTGTTTGTTTAGGCTACACTTTAGTAGTGTCCCATCAGTTACAATGGGTATGATGCCTCTGTTGCTCCAGACAGTCTTCATGTCCAGTTTGCTAAAAGAGAGAACAGCTTCCTCTCCAGTCTCTAGTCTCTCTCTACCATAACTCAGTACAGATGAAAACCATTACCCCCCCCCCCCCCCCCCGCCCACACACCCACACAAACACACCACAGCCCCCAGTTTCTTAGAACAAAGCAGCTGACTTGAATTTTCACAACTCTGTTCTCCCCCAACGCTTTTACCCCTCCTAACTTCTTTCTCTTTTAAACCACAAAATCTGAGTCATGTTATTTTTCTGACTATTATTTGCATTTTCATCTCTTTTTCAGACTCTACTGAAATGTTCACTGGTTTTAACCTTGCCTTTCAATTGCCCTCAACTGAAAGATCATGCCACCCCATCATGAAAGATCAAGAGAAATAAAATAGTGCCAATTATGAAGACTGGTACAGAAAGAAATGTAGACACAGTTGGCAATAACACATAGTAGTTGATATATACCCCCACCCTTCTCGTATAAACCTTAAGCAATGTCTGTCTTATTATACTTTTAAATAGTTTTTAAATAGTTTCTGAGTTTATGCATGTTGTCATAATGATTTACCTCTGCTTTTACTTCGTTTTCCGTTGAAACAACTCCAAAGAACAGTCCGCACGTCAGCGTCAGGAGCTGGATCACCTTCTCAAGCCGGGGTAACATTCCTCTATATGTACGAGTTACCCAAAAAGGAAGAGATATAGAGAACCTCACAACGGGATTGCTTCTATTGGTTTTCCACGTTATCAATTATAATCCGTCGGGATGATCTTTAAAAAACAAAATAATATGCCACTAATCTGCCCTCATGGATACTTTCTTGCCACACTTCAAGTTCTACACAACAAATCCTTTGTGGTAGAAAAAAATAATTAAATACATGTAAAAAATATATATAATCTTACAAATCTGTTCAAAAACTCAAATCCAGATGTTGGTGGGAAAAATCGCTGCAATCTCAGCGCTTCATAGTTCCTCTCTCTTTTGTCCCCCCAAATGATTTTCTTTATTTCCCTCTATTTTGACATCGCTCTCTGACGTGTGGACGTGGTTGTGCTAGCTAGTCAGAACTAGGAAACTCGGAAATGTCCGACTTGCTGATTCGTTGATCGCGGCACGTGTATAACTACAACCAGTTAGCAAATCTGACATTTCCAAGTTTCCTAGTTCCAACTAGTTGTGGAACGCGACAAGAGTCCTTCAACAGATAGACAATAGAGAGAGAGAGAGAGAGACGAACTATTTGCACATAGTTACAACACTGCATAACATGACATTTGAAAGGTCTCTATTCCTTTGGAAATTTTGTGAGTGTAATGTTTACTGTATATTTTTGAATGTTTATTTCAGTTTAATTTTTTAATTTTAATTTTTTACCTTTATTTAACTAGGCAAGTCAGTTAAGAACAAATTCTTATTTACATTGACAGCCTACACGCTGGGCCAATTGTGCGCCGCCCAGGTTGTGATACAGCCTGGATTATGATTTTAGGGTTGTGATACTTGCTTTGGCAATGTAAACATATGTTTCCCATGCCAATAAAGGCCATTGAATTGAATTGAGAGAGAGAGTTCCTCCATCTCCACCCAATCCATCCAATCCACCTTTCCAGAAACAAGTTTCTCACCGTTTCCGCTTGTTATAGAAACCCCTCAGCCCCCAGCTGTGCCCTGGACACCATATGTGAATTGATTTCCCCCCATCTATCTTCAGAGCTCGTACTGTTAGGTGACCTAAACTGGGAAATGATTAACACCCCGGCCGTCCTACAATCTAAGATAGATGCCCTCAATCTCACACAAATGATCAATGAACCTACCAGGTACAACCCAAAATCCGCAAACATGGGCACCCTCATAGATATCATCCTGACCAACCTGCCCTCTAAATACACCTCTGCTGTCTTCAACCAGAAACTCAGCGATCACTGCCTCATTGCCTGCATCCGTAATGGGTCTGCGGTCGAACACCCCTCATCACTGTCAAACGCTCCCTAAAACACTTCAGCGAGCAGGCCTTTCTAATCGACCTGGCCCGGGTATCCTGGAAGGATATTGACCTCATCCCGTCAGTAGAGGATGCTTGGTTATTCTTTTAAAGTGCTTTCTTCACCATCTTAAATACAGTGGGGCAAAAAAGTATTTAGTCAGCCACCAATTGTGCAAGTTCTCCCACTTAAAAAGATGAGAGAGGCCTGTAATTTTCATCATAGGTACACTTCAACTATGACAGACAAAATGAGAAAAAAATCCAGAAAATCACATTGTAGGATTTTTAATGAATTTATTTGCAAATTATGGTGGTAAATAAGTATTTGGTCAATAACAGAAGTTTATCTCAATACTTTGTTATATACCCTTTGTTGGCAATGACAGAGGTCAAACGTTTTCTGTAAGTCTTCACAAGGTTTTCACACACTGTTGCTGGTATTTTGGCCCATTCCTCCATGCAGATCTCCTCTAGAGCAGTGATGTTTTGGGGCTGTTGCTGGGCAACACGGACTTTCAACTCCCTCCAAAGATTTTCTATGGGGTTGAGCTCTGGAGACTGGCTAGGCCACTCCAGGACTTTGAAATGCTTCTTACGAAGCCACCCCTTCGTTGCCCGGGCGGTGTGTTTTGGATCATTGTCATGCTGAAAGACCCAGCCACGTTTCATCTTCAATGCCCTTGCTGATGGAAGGAGGTTTTCACTCAAAATCTCACGATACATGGCCCCATTCATTCTTTCCTTTACACGGATCAGTCGTCCTGGTCCCTTTGCAGAAAAACAGCCCCAAAGCATGATGTTTCCACCCCCATGCTTCACAGTAGGTATGGTGTTCTTTGGATGCAACTCAGCATTCTTTGTCCTCCAAACACGACGAGTTGAGTTTTTACCAAAAAGTTATATTTTGGTTTCATCTGACCATATAACATTCTCCCAATCTTCTTCTGGATCACCCAAATGCTCTCTAGCAAACTTCAGACGGGCCTGGACATGTACTGGCTTAAGCAGGGGGACACGTCTGGCACTGCAGGATTTGAGTCCCTGGCGGCGTAGTGTGTTACTGATGGTAGGCTTTGTTACTTTGGTCCCAGCTCTCTGCAGGTCATTCACTAGGTCCCCCCGTGTGGTTCTGGGATTTTTGCTCACCGTTCTTGTGATCATTTTGACCCCACGGGGTGAGATCTTGCGTGGAGCCCCAGATCGAGGGAGATTATCAGTGGTCTTGTATGTCTTCCATTTCCTAATAATTGCTCCCACAGTTGATTTCTTCAAACCAAGCTGCTTACCTATTGCAGATTCAGTCTTCCCAGCCTGGTGCAGGTCTACAATTTTGTTTCTGGTGTCCTTTGACAGCTCTTTGGTCTTGGCCATAGTGGAGTTTGGAGTGTGACTGTTTGAGGTTGTGGACAGGTTTCTTTTATACTGATAACAAGTTCAAACAGGTGCCATTAATACAGGTAACGAGTGGAGGACAAAGGAGCCCCTTAAAGAAGAAGTTACAGGTCTGTGAGAGCCAGAAAAAAAGCCAGAGATATGCAACTTTTCAGGGAAGTTAGAAACCAATATACACAGGCAGTTAGGAAAGCAAAGGCTAGCTTTTTCAAACATAAATTTGCATCCTGTAGCACAAACTCCAAAAAGTTCTGGGACACTGTAAAGTCCACCTCCTCCCAGCTGCCCACTGCATTGAGGCTAGGAAACACTGTCACCACCGATAAATCCACAATAATTGAACATTTCGATAAGTATTTTTCTATGGCTGGCCATGCTTTCCACCTGGCTACTCCTACCCCGGTCAACAGCCCTGCACCCCTCACAGCAACTTGCCCAAGCCTCCCCATTTTGTTCTGAAAGAGTTGCAAAATCTGGACACCTACAAATCAGCTGGGCTAGACAATCTGGACCCTCTCTTTCTAAAATTTTCCGCTACAATTGTTGCAACCCTATTACTAGCCTGTTCAACCTCTCTTTCGAATCGTCTGAGATCCCCAAAGATTGGAAAGCTGCAGAGGTGATCCCCCTCTTCAAAGGGGGAGACACTCTAGACCCAAACTGTAATAGACCTATATCTATCCTACCCTGCCTTTCTAAGGTCTTCAAAAGCCAAGTTAACAAACAGATCACCGACCATTTCGAATCCCACCGTACCTTCTCCGCTATGCAGTCTGGTTTCCGAGCTGGTCATGGGTGCACCTCAGCGACGCTCAAGGTCCTAAACGATGTCATAACCGCAATCGACAAAAGACAATACTGTGCAGCCGTATTCATCGACCTGGCCAAGGCTTTCGACTCTGTCAATCACCACATTCTTATCGGCAGACTCAACAGCCTTGGTTTCTCAAATGACTGCCTCGCCTAGTTCACCAACTACTTCTCAGACAGAGTTCAGTGTGTCAAATCGGAGGGCCTGTTGTCCGGACCTCTGGCAGTCTCTATGGGAGTGCCACAGGGTTCAATTCTCTGGCCGACTCTTTTCTGTGTATACATCAATGATGTTGCTGTCACGAATATCACCGAAGGTGACTCCCCTTCCCGTTCGGGTGGCGCTCGGCGGTCGTCGTTGCCGGTCTACTAGCTGCCACCGATCCCTTTTTCCCCTTTTCGTTTGGTTTTGTCTAATTGGTTTCACCTGTTCCTTGTTGGGGTTTTGGGGTTGGGGTTATTTAAGTTCGGTTAGCCCGCCTGTGTTTGTGCGGGCTTGTTACTGTTATGTAAAGAGGTGTTCTTTATTATTGTGGGTTTTCCGCTGTCCAGTGAGATACCAGTGTGTACTTGGGTGGAGTGTATTTCACCTGTGTTCAGCGTTACACATTGTACGTTTTCAGTTGAACATTAAAGCGTGTTTTTTCCCGAATCCTCTGCGCCTGACTCCACACCCATTCACTCTTTGAGCGTTACAGTCGCTCTTGCTGCTGGTGATTCTCTGATCCACCTCTATGCAGACGACACCATTGTGTATATTTCTGGCCCTTCTTTGGACACTGTGTTAACTAACATCCGGACGAGCTTCAATGCCATACAACTCTCCTTCCGTGGCCTCCAACTGCTCTTAAATGCAAGTAAAACTAAATGCATGCTCTTCAACCGATCGCTGTCTGCACCTGGCCGCCCGTCCAGCATCACTCCTCTGGACGGTTCTGACCTAGAATATGTGGACAACTACAAATACCTAGGTGTCTGGTTAGACTGTAAACTCTCCTTCCAGACTCACATAAAGCATCTCCAATCCAAAATGAAATCTAGAATCGGCTTCCTATTTCGAAACAAAGCATCCTTCACTCATGCTGCCAAAAATACCCTCGTAAAACTGACTATCCTACTGATCCTTGACTTCGGCGATGTCTCTTACAAAATAGCCTCCAACACTCTACTCAGCAAATTGGATGCAGTCTATTCCAGTGCCATCCGTTTTGTCACCAAAGCCCCATATACTACCCACCACTGCGACCTGTATGCTCTCGTTGGCTGGCCCTCACTTCATATTCGTCGCCAAACCCACCGGCTCCAGGTCATCTATAAGTCTTTGCTAGGTAAAGCCCCGCCTTATCTCAGCTTACTGGTCACCATAGCAGCACCCACCCGTAGCGCGCCCTCCAGCAGGTATATTTCACTGGTCACCCCCAAAGCCAATTCCCCCATTGGCCACCTTTCCTTCCAGTTAGTTCTCTGCTGCCAATGACTAGAACGAATTGCAAAAATCACTGAAGCTGGAGACTCATATCTCCCTCACTAACTTTAAGCATCAGCTGTCAGAGCAGCTCACAGATCATTGCACCTGTACATAGCCCATCTGTAAATAGCCCATCCAACTACCGCATCCTCATATTGTTATTTATTATTTTGCTCCTTTGCACCCAAGTATCTCTACTTGCACATTCATCTTCTGCACATCTATCACTCCAGTGTTTAAATGCTAAATTGTAATTACATCGCCACTGCGGCCTATTTATTGCCTTACCTCCCTAATCTTACCTCATTTGCACACACTGTATATAGATTTGTTTTATATTGTGTTATTGACTATACGTTTGTTTATTCCATGTGTAACTCTGTGTTGTTGTTTGTGTCGCACTGCTTTGCTTTATCTCAGCCAGGTCGCAGTTGTAAATGAGAACTTGTTCTCAACTGGCCTATCTGGTTAAATAAAGGTGAATACATTTTTGGGGGGGAATCTTACAGATGTTTATTTATTTTTATTTTTTATTATGAACGGAAAAAAATACAAAAATAGAAATATACAAACAAGAGTACATAACTTAACAGTATTACATATCGAGATACATTTTCAATTTGTCAAAAAGGTTTTATGGTGTGTATTGCTTTTTTGTTTTTACATTTACTGATAATTTCAAAATAATATTTCAATTATATCTTAAATAATGTGAAGAGGGGTTTGTTCTCCACCTACTTCATTTACATCTTACAGATGTGTGAAGCCTATCTCAGAGAGGTAAAAAACAGCGGTAGACGCTGTGTCCGTATAAATATGAACATTAATTTATCACAATTCATCAAAAACAACACCCCAGGATAGTGTAAATTATCAAAAAGAACTACAAGAACAAGTTAGGCAGACAATTCAGTAGTCATTTGATTTCAATCCACGTTGTCTCAGTCCATTGACGAAATACATAAAATGTGTGTTACCTTGCTGATTACAAAACGTGCTAATGCAAATAATGTTACATTGTATTCTCTGATGCAAGGCCGTCTGCTTTAATACAATTCCACTGTGGTATACCCAATCTGAGGGATCGTCTCACTAGCCTAATCAATTCTGACACCTTGTGGTGAAACATGATAACAAAAATGTATCCTAAACTGTCGATATGAACACCATTGAAACGAATTCGTGAATCGAGGAACAAGTTACATTTGTTGATAAATCTGAGAAAATTATTCGTACACCGGTTTGGCTGTTTAACATTGGAGTTTGTTTGGGGCGTTGTGACAGCCGAAGCCTCAGTCTGAGCTTCTAGCACCACCCCCTCTCCTGTTCCAAGTAAACAATACGGAAGTTGCCCAGAACTCTGCCTATCAACAAGAAAGACGACAGAAAGGGTAAGGTTGCTAACTTCGTTGTTACAGGCATTTATATACACCATTTATCGCCGTTTTTTAATTAATCTGTACATCCGAGTGTTTGTATGTATATATGAATGCTTTTTAATTTGTTTTTATCGCGTGGCACGTTCAGGAAAACATAACGAAAGGAAGAGGGAACTTAGTCAGAGCTATCATTAGCATTAGCCACAACAAGGCGAGAGAGCGAAGCAGGGGTGTATTCATCACGTTCTATAATGTAAGAACCAAACGGAACGAAACGGGGAGGGACCTAACTGAATTTGTCCAATAGAATCGTTCGTTTTCGTTGGAAAACGGTTTCCTTTTAGAGTAAACTGTTTCTGTACAAAACGTTTTGCAACAGAATTGGCGTGATGAATCCCTTCCTCTTCAAGGAAGTTTGCGGGGGCAGGCATTCAGAAGGTCTAGAAGCTATGTACATAATTTCACATAATCTAGAATTAAAATGAC
Organism: Oncorhynchus mykiss; assembly: GCF_057628025.1. Classification (NCBI taxonomy): domain Eukaryota; kingdom Metazoa; phylum Chordata; class Actinopteri; order Salmoniformes; family Salmonidae; genus Oncorhynchus; species Oncorhynchus mykiss. Next base: position 37,424,621 of record NC_143042.1, read on the forward strand.
ACAGAAAAAACGCGATATTAAAAATCACAAGCATTTTTGTGTTTAGGATTAGCTTGCTGGTAAATCATACAGCACAAGGTTAGCTAGATGCGTCATTTAGTTAGCCAACATTACTGGCAAGGCAGGACATGTCTGTGTATAATATTCAAGAGTCACGATCGGTGTCGTTTAAGATGAACATGACGTTATTTATTTATATTACAGAATATTGGGTGACTGTCATTCATATTACATTCACCCAGCTCAATGAAACATCGATAGGTTAAGGATACTAAGTCACATGATACTCAAAATGTACCGTTACCCGTCATGAGGTTGCTACAACCTAGCATATGAATGAAAGTTTACAACGTAGGTGCACAGGTCGAGATAATTGAGTAATCAAGGTGACAGACCATGACACATTAAATATCGATTTACACAATCTTGCCTGTATCTAGATGATCTAGGGCGGCTATATCCAAACAGCGGTACGCCAAATAAAAATATGATTCGCATTTTCAAACAGTCCATTTAGATTTTCCAACGGGGCTATACATTTGGGTGATGTTTTTTAAATATGTTTTTATTTAACCTTTATTTAACTAGGTAAGTCAGTTACGAACAGTTTCTTATTTACAATGACGGCCAAACCCGGACGACGCTGGGCGAATTGTGCGCCGTCCCATGGGACTCCCAATCACGGCCGGATGTTATTCAGCCTGATTTCGAATGCAGATGCAGTGCCTTAGACTGCTGCGCCACTCGGGAGCCCTAATACAGGTAGCCTAGTCAAATAATTAACATCCAATCACATTAACCTTTACTCTCTCGCGGGAATTCCACTAATGGTCCGTATGTAGACAAAGGTAGCTGCTGCTCATTCCGTTTGCTCGAAAATTGATAAATGGTTAAAGAAATGTAAAGTAAGAGGTGCAAATATGATGAGAACTACATTGATTTGGGGCTCACTTATATGGGAGTAGTGCCTTTCCTCAGCAACATTATATGTACAAAAGTACTATCTCACAACTCAATGAAACCTTCACTCTTGCACAGACATTTAGAAATGAAACATGCCTATTTGAAAAATAAGCCACAGGTGTTTTTTGAGCGAGAATAAAGATGACTTTCGATTAGTAAGACAGGTATAAAAGCAGATACATTTATAAGAAGGGGCTAGAAGCGTCTTATATGTTGAGCTACCTAGTGGCTAGGACAGGCAAGCCCCATACTATTGTGGAGGACTTAATTCTTCTGATATGGCTGAGACAATGCTGGGGGAAAAGGCCCAAAAAACTATTAAAACAATTTCTCCATCAAACAACACTGTTTCATGACGCATCAGTGACATGGCAGGAGATGTTTTGAAACTGTTACTGCTTCGCATACAAGCCAGTGAATTATATGCGTTAAAGCTGGATGAGTCAACAGATGTGGCGGGCCTGGCACAGCTCCTGGAATATGTCCGTTATGTTTTTTTTGGGGGATCAATTAAGGAAGACATCCTCTTCTGCAATCCACTGGAAACCAGGACAACATGAGAGGATATTTTTAAAGTACTGGACTGCTTTGTGACATCAAATGGACTTTGGTGGTCAAGATGTGCTGGTATCTGTACTGATGGCGCAAAAGCCACGTCAGGGAGACAACGCGCGTGCAAGCAGTTGCTCCCGACGCCATTTGGGTACACTGCAGCATCCACCGAGAGGCTCTGGCTGCCAAGGGAATGCCTGACTGCTTGAAAGACGTTTTGGAAACTACAGTGAAAATGGTTAACTTTGTTAAAGCAAGGCCCCTGAACTCTCGTGTATTTTCTGCATTATGCAATGATATGGGCAGCGACCATGTAACGCTTTTACAACACTGGTTATCAAGGGGCAAATTATTGACACGTTTTTTAAAATTGAGAGACAAGCTTAAAGTTTTCTTTACTGACCATAATTTTCACTTGTCTGACCGCTTGCAAGATGATGAGTTTCTCACATGACTGGCCTATCTGGTTGATGTTTTTTTCTCGCCTGAATGATCTGAATCTAGGATTTCAGGGACTCTCCGCAACACGTCTTTCCATCATTGTATGTTTTGTTTTGTGTGCAAATGAACTTACGCTTACGTACATTGTCAAATGTGGTATAGTGAAGCAGATGAGTGAGCTGGGTGCTCAATTACGCAGGTACTTTCCCAGAACAGATGAGACACACAACTGGATTCGTTATCCTTTTCGTGCCCTGCCTCCAGCCCGCTTACCGAAATCTGAACAAGAGAGCCTCATCAAAATTGCAGAGTTATGTGCATCCTTTCAAGCACACCCTTCTCATTAATCTGTGGTGATTTATTCACAATTGTTGATGAACAAATAAGGTTTTATATGTAAGATGGCAAAATAAAGAGCAAAATGATCGATTATTAATGTAATATTATTTGTGCCCTGGTCCTATGAGAGCTCTTTGTCACTTCCCACAAGCCGGGTTGTGACAAAAACTCACATTAATTCTTACAGTTCGTTAACACATCGTATAGTGTGTGTGGCAAAAATACAACATTTAAGTGACCTGACCCTGGTGCTAGAGGGGGTATGCAGCTGGAGGTTGAATGATTGAAGGGGTATGGGACTATACAAAGTTTTTGTACCACTGATCTAGGGTGAAATCATTAGTCCAACAGTTGGAAATTAGTTTCTATTGGACAAATTCAGGTATGTTTATCACCGTTCCATTTTAAGAAATATTTTAACAGAATCGGCGCAATGAATACACCCCTGATCACATGCAAACACAGTTCACTTTCATAGCAGCCACTTATAAACAACTCGTTGTGTATATATAATTCCTTCTCGCATATATCTATGCGCTCTCCTCTCACCGTTTCACTTCGCTTGTGGACTTCAGTGCACAACACATCAGCTGTCTGTGACAAGGCAAAAAAAACTATCCGAGCTATGTCATGACCGCTAACCGCTACACACAGCCTACATAATTGTCCTGTCATAGTCAACATAGCTACTAGAACTAATGCGTTAGTAAACCCGTTACAATCAAGCAGTACAGTGAGCAGCAAGCAGTTTAGCAGTTACACCGGTGGGTCCCAGTGAAAACAAAAATAATACAAATTAAGGCTTGCCTTGCCTTGGAAGAGTTCCGGCGTTAGATAGCCAGCTAGCTAACATAGCATCCCTCTCTGTTTAAGCCAGGTGTTTGAGTAGGCTAAACTAGCTAGCTGCATTCAAAGCTAACAAAGTGAAAGTAAAAAAATGTATACTACGAAATATACAGTTGAAGTCTGAAGTTTGCATACACCTTAGCCAAATACATTTAAACTCAGTTTTTCACAATTTATGACATTTAATCCCAGTAAAAATCCCCACTCTTAGGTCAGTTAGGATCACCGCTTTTTATTTTAAGAATGTGAAATGTCAGAATAATAGTAGAGTGATTTATTTCAGCTTTTATTTCTTTCATCAAATTCCCAGTGGGTCAGAAGTTTACTTACACTCAATTAGTATTTGGTAGCATTGCCTTTAAATTGTTTAACTTGGGTCAAATGTTTTGGGTAGCCTTCCACAAGCTTCCCACAATACGTTGGGTGAATGTTGGCCCATTCCTCCTGACAAAGCTGGTGTAACTGAGTCAGGTTTGTAGGCCTCCTTGCTTGCACACGCTTTTTCAGTTCTGACCACATTTTTTCTATAGGATTGAGGTCAAGGCTTTGTGATGGCCACTCCAATACCTTGACTTTGTTGTCCTTATGCCATTTTGCCACAACTTTGGAAGTATGCTTGGGGTCATTGTCCATTTGGAAGACCCATTTGCAACCAAGCTTTAACTTCCTGACTGATGTCTTGAGACGTTGCTTCAATGTATCCACATAATTTTTCTACTTCATGATGTCATCTATTTTGTGAAGTGCACCAGTCCCTCCTGCAGAAAAGCACCCCCACAAAATGATGCGGTCACCCCCGTGCTTCACGGTTGGGATGGTGTTCTTCAGCTTGCAAGCGACCCTCTTTTTCCTCCAAACATAACGATGGTCATTATGACCAAGCAGTTCTTTTTTAGTTTCATCAGACCAGAGGACATTTCTCCAAATAGTACGTTCTTTGTCCCCATGTGCAGTTGCAACCATAGTCTGGCTTTTTTATGTCGGTTTTGGAGCAGTGGCTTCTTCCTTGCTGAGCGGCCTTTCAGGTTATTTCGATATAGGACTCGTTTTACTGTGGATATGGATACTTTTTTATCTGTTTTCTCCGGCATCTTCACAAGGTCCTTTGCTGTTGTTCTGGGATTGATTTGCACTTTTCACAACAAAGTAGGTTAATCTCTAGGAGACAGAACCCGTCTCTTTCCTGAGTGGTATGACGGCTGCGTGGTCCCATGGTGTTTATATTTCGGTACTATTGTTTGTTCAGATGAACATGGTACCTTCAGGCGTTTGGAAATTGCTCCCAAGGATGAAACAGACGTGTGGAGGTCTACAATTATTTTTCTGAGGTCTTGGCTGATTTCTTTTGATTTTCTCATGACGTCAAGCAAAGAGGCACAGAGTTTGAAGGTAGGCCTTGAAATACGTCCACAGGTAGACCTCCAATTGACTCTAATGATGTCAATTAGCCTATCAGAAGCTTCTAAGGCCATGACATAATTTTCTGGAATTTTCCAAGCTGTTTAAAGGCAGAGTCAACTTAGTGTATGTTTACTTCTGACCCACTGGACTTGTGGTACAGTGAATTATTAGTGAAATATTCTGTCTGTAAACAATTGTTTAATTGTAGATGTCCTAACAGACTTGCCAAAGCTATTGTTTGTTAACAAGAAATGTGTGGAGTGGTTGAAAAACAAGTTTTAATGACTCCAACCTAAGTCTATGTAAACTTCCGACTTCCAGCTAGCTCCCTCTCTCTTGCTTCTCCTTAATTTTGGAAAAAAAATAATTTGTTCAAGTATTGTCTTCTCTCTTTGAGTCAACTACTCACCACATTTTATGCATTGCAGTGCTAGCTAGTTGTAGCTAATGCTTTCAGTACTAGTCGTTCTCTGATCCTTTGTTTGGGTGGACAACCTGTTAGTTCTTGCTGCAAGAGCTCTGATAGGTTGGAGGATGTCCTCCATACGTTGGTCATAATTACTGTTTAAGTATATGGAAGGGGTAAGAACCATGAGCCTCCTAGGTTTTGTATTGAAGTCCATGTACCCAGTGGACAGACGCTAGCTGTCCTCCAGCAATACCACGGCGCTACCCTACAGAGTGCTGCTGAGTCTACTGTAGACCTTCATTGCAAAACAGGGTGTTTTAATCAATTATTTGGTGACATATGAATATACTGTATTTAGTATAGTTTTATCTAAAAAGTTTAACGTTTTTATTTTTCTGGAATTCTTTGAGGATGTTCCTGCCCTTGCTCCTCTGAGGAGCCTTCACTGATGTAAACATTGGGTTCTTGATAAAAACAGAAAACCATCACATTGAACACAACACATGCTTTAAGCGAACAACTTCAGATGTCTGGCTGTCATAAGTAAAGGCTTAAGCAAGTTCTGTAGCTATGTTTCTGTCATTTCCTCCTGTTCCTCTAAAAATATACCCTGGTCCCAGATATGTTTGTGCTGTCTTGCTATTTTTTTGGTGTGTCAATGGCAATAGGACTTAGCAAGACAGCACAAACCGATCTGGGACCAGGCTAGTCAAAATAGCTATTTCTGCTGACTAGGGTTGATCTTTTTATTTTCTCAGGTGAAGTCTTCCTGAACGAGACATTAGCGATGATGGGGCCACTCAGCAAGGCGGACTGAGGGGGATCTGGCTAGATGTTATTCCATTCTAGTTTGCTTTCTTTTCACCATTTTTGCTCTTTCATGAGCACCTGCATTTCAGAGGAGCACCATCATTTCAGAGGACCATCATCATTTTAGAGGAGCACCATCATCAGAATGACTGTCTCTTTCAACCTTTGTGTCATCAACATTTTGTTTGTAACTGGTGGGTTTTACTTTGAATGTGACCCATCTATCTGCCTGTTTTGTCTGTCGGTCCATATGTCAGGTGGTTAAGAACAATACTTAAGGCCAGGGCTCTCCAACCCTGTTCCTGGGGAGCTACCGCGCTGTAAGTTTTCGCTCCAACCCTGATCTAGCACCCCTGATTCTAATAATTAGCTGGTTGATACGCTGAATCAGGTTAGTTCACAACTGGGGTTGAAACAAAAACCTACAGGAGTGTAGCTCTCCAGGAACAGGGGTGGCGAGCCATGCGTTAGGCCAACAACTATTGTAAACATTGTATTTTGTAAGCAGTATCTAGTGTGAAATGTACCGTGTGCAAATACTTGTCAGATCTTTAGTAATGCCCGATTCAGACCTCTGTAACTCTGCTTTTGCCTGTTGATTCACAGCCTACAGCAGCCTGGAGCTGGTCTCCAGTACTGGTAAGAGCGCTAACCCCCCCCCTCCCTCTCTCTTGCTAATGTCTCTATTCATGTTATCAAAGGGACCCATCTGCCTCTCACCAGTTTTACACAATACTCATAGTTATGTGATCAACATGGGTAGGCGTGGGAGTCTCAACTGTAATTGACAATCAGTGGTGGCACCTCCGGTTCCTTTACATGATTTTGCACTCCAATGTTTCAGGCGGTATATATCAATTAATAGTGTATTACGGCTTGATTTAATCAGACCAGGAATACCGTAGCAAAATGTTTTGAAACTGGAAAACAAATGTGTTCTCAGGCTGCCCCTCCCAGTCTAATATACTGTAGGGTTCTTCTCTCTCCCAGCTCATTGTGGACGATCTCCCCAAGTCCTGGAGGCTGCGAGAGGAGAGATCAGAAGCTTTGTGCACCGCAGCTCGTCCTACCGCCCTCGGCCCTTCTACTGTAGTTGGATTATCAAGGCACATGTAGGAGAGCCTGTTATTCTCAGGTAAAATCTCCCCGCTCGCTGTCTTACCGCTGTCTTAGGGGCTTATTTGGTGGGTCAGGGTGCATCAACGTGTGTCCCCAAAACAACTTCTAGTCTTTAACCCTCTTGGCCCTAGTGTACACCTGAAGGATTTAGGTAGGCGTAAGCAATTGGAGGAAGAGTTTGTACAGCCTGTCAGTGGTGGAGCTACTACCATGTTCTTTAAATATACTTATCCAATACTTTCAGATCTACATGAAGTGCCCAGGGTGTACGGTGTAGGGGTTGTGACCGGACTGGACTTTAGAAATGTCACATTGTGTAAAGGAAAATGGCTTCATTGCCAAATAATGTAGTTTTTGATTGTTTGCTTACTTCTTTATCTATTTTTTTCCCGTCGATCTTTCAGTTTCTCCCAGTTTTCCACACGGTGTAAGAAGGAATGGGTCTCGGTGACGTCATCGACTGGCAAGCCCATTACCCTCTGTGGTTCCGACCTGCCGAAACCCATGGAGTTGATGGGGGGAAACATTACAGTGACGCACCACTTCCTGCCACACTTATTCCCTGTGTCTGCGTTCCGCCTGGGCTATGTCAGAGGTATGGTGCCGTGATGTTAGGCTGTATCACTTGTTAATCATCACCTAGTTGACTCGTTATAACTCTCTTTGAGTACCAGGAAATGTAATATAGCTAATATAAATATCAGCTCTTCTCCCTCTCTCCCCCTTTCCCTGCCACTCCTCTCTCTCTAGACTCCGGGGACTGTACGGGTGTGGACTTTGAGTGTTTGGGCGGGCGCTGCCTGCCCCTGTCGTGGCGTTGTAACGGCCGGGTGGAGTGCCTGGGTGAAGGGGTGGGCCTGGGCGTAGACGAGCAAGACTGTGATGGAGAGATGAAGATCCTGAATCTGGATCTTGAGCATGGCAAAACAGTGGTGGCCACCGCCACACCAGAGTCCTACAGGGCGCGGGAGACCGTAAGAGAGAAGAACAGGGGGAGTAACAGCAGAGGGAGGGATTGGGAAACAGTAGGGAAGGCACCGGGCGAGCTGGAGAAAGAGGAGGAGGAGACAGAGAAGCAAGTAGACGAGAATGAGGACCACACCAAGGAAAAGGAGCCAACCAATCCTATATATGACTTCTGGCAGTTCCAGGCTCACAGAGCCCACCCCAGTGTGACCCGGGCCCCCGTTGAGTGGCCCTGTGGGGGCCTCCTCCAGGCCTTCTATGGGACGTTCACCCCTCCTTCCATCAGGGGCCCCTCTCTGTTCTGTGTGTGGACCCTGGACCCACAGGAGTCTAGGCCTCTGAAGCTGGACCTGCGGCTGCTGGAGCTGGGGCCTGGAGACACGGTCACCATCACTGACAGACAGCAGGGCACCGGGGAACTCCTCAAAACTGTGAGTGTGCCTGGGGGTGTGTTTGTGTCTTAAGAATTAGGTAAAGTGGCCCCTTATAAACGGATACGGGGTCAGATATTATTTAATTACTCTCGGATTGGAAGTAGGCTAGTCTTATTGTTGATCTGTGGTGAAAGCCAACTTCTACCTCTAGAGTTTGTTACAAGACTGATCAGTTCAATTACCCAAGTTAATTTACTCATTCTAATCATTTCACCATCTTCTCTTTCCCTTTGTGACAGATCACCAGCGCGTCCAATTACAAGGCCATCCAGGTCGAGTCCCGGACCGGCCTCCTCTCCCTGACCTATCGTACGCTCCCCGGCTCTGAGGGGCTAGGCTTCAACGCCACCTACCGTGTCGGGGGCTACTGCCCCCCCTGGGAAGGTAAATGTGGGGGTGCCGCGGGGGGCTGCTACACCCAGGAACAGAAGTGTGACGGGCACTGGGACTGTCCCAAGACGGGACATGACGAAGCAGGGTGCAGGGGATGTCCCCGGGACCAGTTTGCCTGTGGAGTGGCTGGGCAGAGGGCACTGCTGGCGGGGCATAGCTTCCTAGGGCGTCCGGTGTGTTTCCCTGCCAAGGAGAGGTGTAACTACCAGCTGTACTGTTCTGATGGGAGCGATGAGAGAGACTGTTCTATATGTAAACCTGGGACCTTCCACTGTGACAGTGACAGGTAGAGGAGTGTGTGTGTGTGTGTGTTTGGGGGGGGGGGGTCATTTTTCTGCCAATGAAATCCTTATAATTGAGATTCTTCAAAGCGTCAGATGACATGGCCTTCACAATCACCCGACCTCACCCAAGTTCAGATGGTTTGGGATGAGTTGGACCGCAGAGTGAAGGAAAAGCAGCCAACTAGTGCTCAGCGTATGTGGGAACTCCTTCAAGACTGTTGGAAAAGCATTCCAGGTGAAGCTGGTTGAGAGAATGCAAAGAGTGTACAACGCTGTCATCAAGGCAAAGGGTGGCTACTTTGAAGAATCTCCAATATAAAATAGATTTTGATTTGTTAAAACACTTTTTTGGTTACTACATGATTTTATATATATATATATATATATCACACACACACACACACACACACACACACAGTGGGGCAAAAAAGTATTTAGTCAGCCACCAATTGTGCAAGCTCTCCCACTTAAAAAGATGAGGCCTGTAATTTTCATCATAGGTACACTTCAACTATGACAGACAAAATGAGAAAAGAAATCCAGAAAATCACTTTGTAGGATTTTTTATGAATTTATTTGCAAATTATGGTCGAAAGTAAGTATTTGGTCACCTACAAACAAGCAAGATTTCTGGCTCTCACAGACCTGTAACTTCTTCTTTAAGAGGCTCCTCTGTCCTCCACTCATTACCTCAAATCAAATCAAATTGATTTATATAGCCCTTCATACATCAGCTGATATCTCAAAGTGCTGTACAGAAACCCAGCCTAAAACCCCAAACAGCAAGCAATGCAGGTGTAGAAGCACGGTGGCTAGGAAAAACTCCCTAGAAAGGCCGAAACCTAGAGAGGAACCAGGCTATGTGGGGTGGCCAGTCCTCTTCTGGCTGTGCCGGGTGGAGATTATAACAGAACATGGCCAAGATGTTCAAATGTTCATAAATGATCAGCATGGTCAAATAATAATAATCACAGGCAGAACAGTTGAAACTGGAGCAGCAGCATGGCCAGGTGGACTGGGGACAGCAAGGAGTCATCATGTCAGGTAGTCCTGAGGCATGGTCCTAGGGCTCAAGTCCTCCGAAAGAAAGAGAGAATTAGAGAGAGCATACTTAAATTCACACAGGACACCGGATAGGACAGGAGAAGTACTCCAGATATAACAAACTGACCCTAGCCCCTGACACATAAACTACTGCAGCATAAATACTGGATACAGCATAAATACCTGTATTAATGGCACCTGTTTGAACTTGTTATCAGTATAAAAGACACCTGTCCACAACCTCAAACAGTCACACTCCAAACTCCACTATGGCCAAGACCAAAGAGCTGTCAAAGAACACCAGAAACAAAATTGTAGACCTGCACCAGGCTGGGAAGACTGAATCTGCAATAGGTAAGCAGCTTGGTTTGAAGAAATCAACTGTGGGAGCAATTATTAGGAAATGGAAGACATACAAGACCACTGATAATCTCCCTCGATCTGGTGCTCCACGCAAGATCTCACCCCGTGGGGTCAAAATGATCACAAGAACGGTGAGCAAAAATCCCAGAACCACACGGGGGGACCTAGTGAATGACCTGCAGAGAGCTGGGACCAAAGTAACAAAGCCTACCATCAGTAACACACTACGCCGCCAGGGACTCAAATCCTGCAGTGCCAGACGTGTCCCCCTGCTTAAGCCAGTACATGTCCAGGCCCATCTGAAGTTTGCTAGAGAGCATTTGGATGATCCAGAAGAAGATTGGGAGAATGTCATATGGTCAGATGAAACCAAAATATAACTTTTTGGTAAAAACTCAACTCGTCGTGTTTGGAGGACAAAGAATGCTGAGTTGCATCCAAAGAACACCATACCTACTGCTCTCACCTCGTTGGGGTTCTCTGTGGGGTGGAAACATCATGCTTTGGGGCTGTTTTTCTGCAAAGGGACCAGGACGACTGATCTGTGTAAAGGAAAGAATGAATGGGGCCATGTATCGTGAGATTTTGAGTGAAAACCTCCTTCCATCAGCAAGGGCATTGAAGATGAAACGTGGCTGGGTCTTTCAGCACGACAATGATCCCAAACACACCGCCCGGGCAACGAAGGAGTGGCTTCGTAAGAAGCATTTCAAGGTCCTGGAGTGGCCTAGCCAGTCTCCAGATCTCCACCCCATAGAAAATCTTTGGAGGGAGTTGAAAGTCCGTGTTGCCCAGCAACAGCCCCAAAACATCACTGCTCTAGAGGAGAACTGCATGGAGGAATGGGCCAAAATACCAGCAACCGTGTGTGAAAATCTTGTGAAGACTTACAGAAAACGTTTGACCTCTGTCATTGCCAACAAAGGGTATATAACAAAGTATTGAGATAAACTTTTGTTATTGACCAAATACTTATTTTCCACCATAATTTGCAAATAAATAAATTAAAAATCATACAATGTGATTCTCTGGATTTTTTTTCTTCTAATTTTGTCTGTCATAGTTGAAATGTACCTATGATGAAAATTACAGGCCCCTCATCTTTTTAAGTGGGAGAACTTGCACAATTGGTGGCTGACTAAATACTTTTGTGTGTGTGTGTGTGTGTGTATATGTGTGTATATGTGTGTATATATATATATATATATATATATATATACATATATATATATATATATATATATATATATATATATATATATATATATATATATATATATATATATATATATATATATATATATATATATATATATATATATATATATATATATATATATACATACACACACACACACACACACACACACACACAAAATAGATTATCTTTGAGAACTAACAAACATCAAAATAAAATATAGACAGTGAAAGAGAAATTGAAAATTCTAAAAGCAAGAATTTAGCAGTGTTGATTTTATTTGGTTTGAGCAAAAATAACACCGCGTTGACCATGGCAAATTTCTCTCAACTCCATGGATAAATGTGTAGAATTGCAGGACGTTGGTCCATTGTCACACCCCCTACCATGCCCACAATCTAAGCCCCCTTTTGATCCCTCAAAAAAGTGTGTGTATGCACGCATTTAATGTTTGTTAGTGAGCTTTGATACGTGTGTTAGTGTAGTTTCGATGTGACATGCGTTTGGTGTGTTTCGATGTGTGTGTATACGCCACCTGAACTGTTTATGGCTCTGCCCCAGGTGTGTTTTTGAGAGCTGGCGCTGTGACGGCCAGCTGGACTGCAAGGACGGGACAGACGAGCTGAACTGCACCGTGACCATACCTCCCAAGGACGTCACCTGCGGGGGCCTCCTCCAGACCTTCTATGGGACGTTCGCCCCTCCTTCCATCAGGGGCCCCCCTCTGTTCTGTGTGTGGACCCTGGACCCCCAGGACTCTAGGCCTCTGAAGCTGGACCTGCGGCTGCTGGAGCTGGGGCCTGGAGACACGGTCACCATCACTGACAGACAGCAGGGCACCGGGGAACTCCTCAAAACTGTGAGTGTGGGGGGGCGGGGGTGTGTGTAATGGAGTTTGGTTTGCCCCTAATAAACTGAAACGAAGTCAGATATTTATTTTAAAAAATCAGAGAGTAGGGTGGTCTGATCCTAGATCTGTGGTTAAAGCCAACTTTTCTACCTCTGAAATCACTGGGAAAGTTAATAAAACCAAGTTAATTTACTCAATCTAATCACTTCACCCTCTCCCTCCCTTTCCCTCTGTGACAGATCACTAATGCGTCCAATTACAAGACCATCCAGGTCGAGTCCAGGACCGGCCTCCTCTCCCTGACCTATCGTACGCTCCCCGGCTCTGAGGGGCTAGGCTTCAACGCCACCTACCGTGTCGGGGGCTACTGCCCCCCCTGGGAAGGTAAATGTGGGGGTGCCGCGGGGGGCTGCTACACCCAGGAACAGAAGTGTGACGGGCACTGGGACTGTCCCGAGACGGGACATGACGAAGCAGGGTGCAGGGGATGTCCCCGGGACCAGTTTGCCTGTGGAGTGTCTGGGCAGAGGGCACTGCTGGCGGGGCATAGCTTCCTAGGGCGTCCGGTGTGTTTCCCTGCCAAGGAGAGGTGTAACTACCAGCTGTACTGTTCTGATGGGAGCGATGAGAGAGACTGTTCTATATGTCAACCTGGGACCTTCCACTGCGACAGTGACAGGTAGAGGATGGTCTGTGAGGGTGCGTGGTGTGTTTTTGATGTGTGTAAGTGTATATGCCATCTTGACCGTTTGTCTCTTCCCCAGGTGTGTGTTTGAGAGCTGGCGCTGTGACGGCCAGGTGGACTGCAAGGACGGGACAGACGAGCTGAACTGTTCCGTGACCCTGCCTCGGAAGGTCATCACCGCGGCAACCGTTGGCAGCTTGGTTTGTGGGCTGTTGCTCGTCATTGCTATGGGCTGCACCTGCAAGCTTTACTCACTGCGCACCCGAGAATACAGGTATCCCTCATGCACCTCACACGTCAGGTTTACTACATGTTGATGCTTCATCACCCACAAATGCCTCCCTTGATCTGTGTCCAAATTGTCTTATTGGACCAGACACCCATATGTTTCTGTCTGTCTTCCTCCTGCAGTATGTTTGCTCCAATCAGCCGCCAAGAGGCGGCGCTGATCCAGCAGCAGGCTCCTCCCTCCTACGGTCAGCTGATTGCCCAGGGCATCATCCCTCCAGTGGAGGACTTCCCCACAGAGAACCCCAACGAGGTGAGAGCCTAGTAACAGGTCTAGGATCAGCTAGCAGTCCCCCAATCCTAACCCTAAGTGACCTTAGATCAGGAACTAACAACAACTTTGTTCCACTGTGCTCTGATTGGAGCACAATTAATTGAAGGCCTCAAATAACAGATTACTTGAGATTTCCTTTTTTTGGTTTCCTTCCTTTACAAGGGGAATCCATCACTAACTTAGTTTATTTGAAATCTCCTCAGTAGGACTGTCGGTCCTCTGACTCCTCATGAGTAGCCTTATCTGACCTACCAGAGGCACTGAGGCTTCAGCTTCACTGGTTGACTCAATATCCTCAGCCTGCATTATGAAAGTAGCAGCAGGAGCATGGTCTCATAGATTGAGTTACACCAGGGCCTGTAGGAGTGCTGATCTAGGATCGGTTTAGCTTTTTAGATCGTAATGAGTAATATTATACGGACAGGGGGGGGGATCTGATCCTAGAGCTGTCTGATTAGCTGCTGCAGACAGCTGAAGGAGGTCAAGAGGACTAACTAAAACAATGTGCTCTCTGTGTTTCATTGTGTTGTAGCTTCTTTTAATGGTGATCTTACGCAAATCATAAACTTAAATGATAATGTTAAGAAATAAGCTTATTTCTTATAGCACATTTTCAAGTTCAACAAATGAAATCTCAAGGTTTTAATATTTTTCTTGTTCTGTGTCTGCCTCTCTGTCTCTGTGTTTCTCTTTCTCTCTCTCCCCCCATCAGTCTTCCTCTCTTACTCTGAGAGGTATCCTCCAGCTCCTCAGACAGGACACCGCCAACTCTCCACGTCGCCGTCGCCGGCCCCGATTCGTCCGCCGGGCTGTCCGTCGCATGCGGAGGTGGGGCTTAATCCCTAGAACCGCCTCCAGGCCCTCCCAGCCTTCCAGTTCCGCCCCCCAGCAGACAGATCCCACCTCTACTGGTGCAGAGCCCAGTCAATCAACTCCCGCAACTTCCTCATTGGCTGTGGAAGCCGTCAATCTGCCGTTGCCACAGAAACTAGGCTTGCTCCCTCAGACGGTGCAGCACCCACCACCGCCGCCTCCCACCTCCCTTCCTCCACCCCTCGTCTCTATCCCAGCCACCCCCCAGAGCTTCCCTGTGGCTGCCCCTCCCACCCCCAGTAGCCCCTCCCTGGCCTTGCTCTTCCACTCTCTGGCGCGCGGTATCTCTCGCTTCCGCGCCTCGCCGTTCTCCTCCTCCTCCCCCACCAACTCCCTGCCCCTCTCCGCATCCCCCTCTTTCTCCTCTTCGGAGGATGAGGTGCTGCTTATCCCCCTCTCGGAGGACATGACCTCGGAGGATGACGTCCCCCTGCTAACCCTTGATCCCTGACCTTATCCAAACCCCACCGCTATCCCCCTCCCTAAATGTTGTGCACAGTGCTCGCGCACAGGAGCACTGCAAGGCTCTCCCCGTCTCTGTGCTGATGTAGTGCCTTTTGAATTACATTCTACTGACTGTAGAAATCTAGTATTCAATGCTTTTATGTTATTGAGTGTGGGACCTCCTTGAGAAAGTGTATACGTGTGCCTGCCTCTGCGTGCGTGTAGTCATGAATGTGTGTAGTCTGAAAGTGGTGAACTTTGCACAGAGAATCTTCCTCCCTCATGCTCTAATATATCAGCTACTGTCAAATGAGTGATTTTGTTTTTAACACATGAAAGAGCTTGTCTTTATGAGACTCGTATGTGTGTTTTAGTATTTATGAGGGTGAGTGTAGGGCGGCAGTGTAAGGGTATGGAAGATATTCTAATATTATAAGTTATACCCCCCCCCCCGTTTAAGTGCCTTGTTTAGAAGCTTCCTGCATATGATGAATTTGAATGATTACACACACGTACTGCATGCATACTGTCACAAATACGCTATATATACAAAAGTATGTGGACACCCCTTCAAATTAGTGGGCTCTGCTATTTCAGCCACACCCGTTGCTTACCGGTGTATAAAATCGAGCACACAGCCATGCAGTCTCCAGTAGAATGGTCCTACTGAAGAGCTCAGTGACTTTCAACGTGGCACCGTCATAGGATGCCACCTTTCCAACAAGTCAGTTCTTCAAATGTCTGCCCTGCTGGAGCTGCACCAGTCAACTGTAAGTGCTGTTAATGTGAAGTGGAAACGTCTAGGAGCTTCAGCTGTGAAGTGGTAGGCCAGACCGAGTGCTGAAGCGCGTAGCGCGTGATAATCGATTGCAACACTCACTACCGAGTTCCAAACTGCCTCTGGAAGCAACGTCAGTCAGCACAATAACTATTCTTCGGGAGCTTCATGAAATGGGTTTCCATGGCAGAGCAGCCAAAAGTTGGCTGGACTGGTGTAAAGCTCGCCACCATTGGACTCTGGAGCAGTGGAAACGCGTTCTCTGGAGTGATGAATCACGCTTCACCATCAGGCAGTACGACGGCAGATGCCAGGAGAACGCTGCCTGCCCCAATGCATAGTGTCAACTGTAAAGTTTGGTGGAGGAGGAATAATGATCTGGGACAGCTTTTCATGGTTCAGGCTCTTTAGTTCCAGTGAAGGTAAATCTTAACACTACAGCATTCAATGACAATTCTGTTCTCCCAACTTTGTGGCAACAGTTTGGGTAAGGCCCTTTCCAGTTTCAGCATGACACTGCCCCCGTGCACAAAGGGAGGTCCGTACTGAAATTGTTTGTCTCGATCGGTGTGGAAGAACTTGACTGGCCTGCACAGTCCTGACCTCAACCCCATCGAACACCTTTGAAATGAATTGGAATGCAGACTGCGAGCCAGTCCTAATCGCCTAACATCCGTGCCCGACCTCACTAATGCTCTCGTGGCTGAATGGAAGCAAGTCCCCGCATCTAGTGGAAAGCCGTCCCAGAAGAGTGGAGGCTGTTATAGCAGCAAAGGGGGGGACCAACTCCATGTTAATGCCCATAATTAATAGAATGAGATATTCGACGATCAGGTGTCCACATACTTTTGGTCATGTAGTGTGTGTGTATCTACACAAAAAGGCACACCTACCTTCTCACAGACAGACTGTTTTATATTGCTTTTTATAATTGATAAATTCCATGCAGTTCTGCAAACTGGCAATAATTTTGGGGACCCTCCTGGTTAGTGCATGTATGGCATAACTTGTGTGTGTAATGTATGCACTTAAATGTGATGTATGAATGTTTATAATGTAATTCTCTAGTACATATTGTGTCTAGACTCACAAGACAATCTCTCTCAGTGCCTGAGGTTGGGTTAGACTTGTGCAGTGCACGCAGAACGACGAGGCCCCCCAGGGGCAACAGGCACAACAAACTTGACTTGAAGTCTCACCCCTTTGTGAATCCAACCCACTCTACCACACTTTGACACGATGAACAAATAGCGCATGAAGCGGCGTTTCAGTGTGCCATTTGTATAGCATATTCTTTTGTTTATTTCTCGCTTTTGTCCTCCAGAAATGTACTTTCAATTTTATTTTCTTATTGTTCTGTTTACCTGGTTGTACTGAATGTATTCAATTATACATGGAGTGGTTGGACGATTGCAATCTAATAATAAGATTGTAGAGTGATTTTTTTAAAATAGGGTCTATTTCACTGTACATAGGCAAAGAGATGAACGAATCCACAGAGATTAAACAATTTGCACTTTTATTTGGACTCTTTGTGTGTGTGTGTGTGTGTGTGTGTGTGTGTGTGTGAGGTGTGTGTGTGTGTGTGAGGTGTGTGTGTGTGAGGTGTGGGTCGAAGAAGGGAAAGTGCAATGTTAGGAAAAGTAAAGAAGTGGTAAGTTTTTAGATGAGGAGGTGGTCTATAAGCCATTGTCCTCTGTCTTCTGGGAATGTATCAAAGACATGTCACATCAGTCTCTCCAGAAGAGCCCCAGGGCGCCATGACGACAAAGTACATTTAAATACCTGGGTGTCAATGGTGGAGAGCTGTTTGGTCACTTGCAACTTGCACCGTTAGGAGAAGAGTGAAGGTGAGTCGGGAGGAAAAGCCATTAAATTTACCGAAGAAGATTGATGAGTATGTTGAGGAATGTCATTTAATTTAGAAAATTCTGCACTCAATTTTTGATGGGGTCGGCGCGAGGCTGGACACGGGGTTCCCAGGTAATTAGAACCGATTCAGTGGGGAGTTCAAATTGTCTAGATGAATTTAAAATAGCAGAGGAGAAAGTGGTCCACTATACAGCACCTTTTGACTAATAGCAAGGGGGAATTGAAAAACTTCGATTTAGGCTTACCCCTTTTCATGAAGTTGTGTAGAAAAGTTATGGAGACTCATTACGCAGTCTGAAACGGGCTCCTCTAGTGAAAAACAGGTCAGACTCTGATTAATTCAAGTGTCATTATCTACATCAGTCAATACTTGTATATTGACTCACCATTTATACATGTTTGAGTGAATACAGTAAATGTTACTAAGGCAACTACAGCATTATTGCGCAATAGTGTCCAAGTGGACTGCTGAAATGCAGTAGTTTTCCGAAGGTATATTTGGATTTCCTCTCTAAAATCACCTCTAATCCCACATGTTTTTCAAACAACTAATTTAGGATTATCTTGTAGCATGTTAGCTTAGTCCTGCAACTAGCCATTCAAATGACCATTTATATGAACAATGTAGACCTATAATAGAAATCTGTAACATTTAAAAGTAAAAGTCAAAATGTTTCATATAAATGGTCATTTAAATGGCTAGTTGCGGGATGAAGCTCGTAGCTGTTCGATCTACTGCTGATGTCATGTCAGTCCAACAGATCCGTCTCTGTGATCTCTTCCCCGAGATGAGGCTTCTGTGGAGGGGCGGCTCCTGTGGAAGGGCTATGATTATGCCTTCACCCCCCTCCCTCAGCAGGCCGTGGGTTTGGATGGTGGTGGTGGTCATATGGCTCCCTGGTGCTCTGGAGAAGTGTATCTTTGATGAGGTTCAGCAGTCGGTCACAGTGGTCACCACACCCACGGATCCAGACGGACCTCACCCTAAGACGACGGCCAGTAACAATGTTGGGCTTCAGACTCGACTTACTGCTTCAGAGGACACAGCTAATCCTTTTCAAATTCCTTCATTTGCGCTTCAACTTTCTTCATCCCAGAGACACCACAGGAAGCGCACAAGAGAGCTGGCTCCACCCACAAACCATCCTCAGCCAATCAGGATCCACACCTGGGTTCCGAGGGATAGCCCTGCCCTGTCTCAGGTGGAAAGCGAGAGACTGGAGCCAGCAGTCAGGGAGGCTGTGGGCATCGTGTCCAACTTGCTGTCAGGTAGGAGAGGAGTGTGTCTGTCTCTGTGTGCTGTGTGTTTGAGTGGATCTGTACTGCACAAAAATATAAACGCAACATGAAACAATTTCTAAGATTTACAGTTCATATAAGGAAATCAGTCAATTGAAATAATTAAATTAGGCCCTAATCTATGGATTTCACATGACTGGGAATACAGATATGCATCTGTTGCTCACAGATAACAACAAAAAGGTAGGGGCGTGGATCAGAAAACCTTTCAGTATCTGGTGTTACCACCATTTGCCTCATGCAGTGTGACACATCTCCTTCACATAGAGTTGACAGGGTCTGTCTGGCCCTGTCCGGACAGGGCCACAGTGTCTCCCGACCGCTCCTGTCTCAGCCTCCAGTATTTATGCTGCAATAGTTTGTGTCGGGGGGCTAGGGTCAGTCTGTTATATCTGGAGTATTTCTCCTGTCTCATCCGGTGTCCTGTGTGAATTTAAGTATGCTCCCTCTAATTCTCTCTCGCTCTCTCTCTCTCGGAGGACCTGAGCCCTGGGACCATGCCTCAGGACTACCTGGCATGATGACTCCTTGCTGTCCCCAGTCCACCTGGTCATGCTACTGCTCCAGTTTCAACTGTTCTGCCTGCGGCTATGGAACCCTGACCTGTTCACTGGAAGTGCTACCTTGTCCTGGACCTGCTGTTTTCGACTCTCTAGAGACAGCAGGAGCGGTAGAGATACTCTCAATGATCGTCTATGAAAAGCCAACTGACATTTACTTCTGAGGTGCTGACCTGTTGCACCCTCTACAACCACTGTGATTATTATTATTTGACCCTGCTGGTCATCTATGAACGTTTGAACATCTTGGCCATGTTCTGTTATAATCTCCACCCGGCACAGTCAGGAGAGGACTGGTCACCCCTCAGAGTCTGGTTCCTCTCTAGGTTTCTTCCTAGGTTTTGGCCTTTCTAGGGAGTTTTTCTTAGCCACCGTGCTTCTACATTGCGTTGCTTGCTGTTTGGGGTTTTAGGCTGGGTTTCTGTACAGCACTTTGTGACATCGGCCGATGTAAAACGGGCTTTATAAATACATTTGATTGATTGATTGATCAGGTTGTTGATTGCGGCCTGTGGAATGTTGTCCCACTTCAATGGCTTTGCAAAGTTGGTGGATATTGGCGGGAACTGGAACACACCGATCCTGAACATGTTCAATGGGTGATATGTCTGGCCAGTATGCAGGCCATGGAAGAACTGGGACATTTTCAGCTTCCAGGAATTGTGTACAGATCCTTGTGACATAGGGCATGCATTATCATGCTGAAACATGAGGTGATGGCGGTGGATGAATGGAACGACAATGGGCCTCAGGATCTCTTCACGGTATCTCTGTGCATTGAAATTGCCATAGATAAAATGCAATTGTGTTTATTGTACATAGCTCATGCCTGCCCCCATAACCCAACTGCCACCATGGGGCCTTCTGTTCACAATGTTGACATCAGCAAACCACTTTCCCACACAATGCCATTCACGTGGTCTGCAGTTGTGAGGCCGGTTGGACGTACTGCCAAATTCTCTAAAACGATATTGGAGGCGGCTCATGGTAGAGGAATGAACATTCAACAGCTCTGGTGGACATTCCTGCTGTCAGCATGCAAATTGCACGCTCCCTCAAAACTTGAGACATTGAGACATCTGTGGCATTAGGTTGTGTGACAAAACTGCACATTTTAGAGTGGCCTTTTATTGTCCCCAGCACAAGTTGCACCTGTGCAATGATCATGCTGTTTTAAACAGCTTCTTGATATGCCACACCTGTCAGGTGCATGGATTATCTTGGTAAAGGAGAAATGCTCACAAGCAAGAATATAAACAAATTTGTGCGCAAAAGTTTAGAGACGTAAGCTTTTTGT
This sequence comes from Oncorhynchus mykiss, assembly GCF_057628025.1. Taxonomy (NCBI): domain Eukaryota; kingdom Metazoa; phylum Chordata; class Actinopteri; order Salmoniformes; family Salmonidae; genus Oncorhynchus; species Oncorhynchus mykiss. The sequence continues at coordinate 37,445,403 of NC_143042.1, forward strand.
CTGAACGAAAAATGTCTGGTATATTTTATTTCAGCTCATGAAACATGGGACCAACACTTTACGTGTTGCGCTTATATTTTTGTTCAGTGTATCTACTGTGTGTGAATGTTTCTCAGTAGGAACATTATTGTGTGTGGATGTTTGTCAGTAGGAACATTTATTGTGTGAGTCTTTGACTGAGTCTTGGTGACTTTTGTGTCACGTTTGTGTGTAATAACAATGTAATGATGTATTCATGTGTGGATAACTAAGTATTTCACTGATAATTTAATACTTGCTGTCCCGACAGTAAACAGAGTCCCTGGTCATCTGCTGCTCAGCAGAAACATCAACAAGTACTGCAAGTTCATATGGCGGAACGCCAGCGCTGCCAACTATAACAAGTCTGTGTGTTACAACTGTATACCTAGCTATATGTGTGTATTTGTCCATTTCTTTACATAGTAAAATACTGTCTCTGTTTATACAGTATGTTCCTCTTGTCTTAGACTTTCTGATACAGTATATTGGATTTTCTACTGTTATTGGTCGGTGAATCATTTCAACCAATCAAAGATTTCCATTTCCGCAGGTGTGGCCGAGCCAATGAGAACTACAGGACGGAGACCTGTCTGGATGTCATTGTGAGTAGCAGCATCTGAACCCTCTCTCATATCACACAGAAAGGGAGATGCTGTGTTATTATTAGTCCTTTGATGGAAATCATGACCTGCCAGTGAGGATGCACCACCATTGATTGACAGATCCCAGATGATCACCTGAGGGGTTGTTCCGTGTACTCAGAGCCTGATGCACCAACCATGACTGTGATAAGGCCTGAGGGGGCGGGACTTCCTGACACTGACTTCCTACTTTACCTCCACGCGCAGAGCACCGACAAGTGTCGAGCGGAGGTGAGGGGTTCCATGTAAATCAACTTAGTTGGTGACTGTCAACATAGCTCTGGTTGTCCTTAGGTACAGATCTAAGATCAGCAGATATCCTTACCAGCATACCCTCACCAATGAAAAGCAATACGATCAGTAATGAACTCAGGTCATAAAATACGTTGACTGTCAATGTATCACTTTTTCCTCTTCGCTATTCATATATCCCAGCCCAGTGTGTTGGCCTATGCAGTGCACTGCCAGACTGACTCCCAGGGTCGACCTCTGGCTGGAGTGGTGGTCATCTGTAGGGACAGACTGACTGGGGAGGGATATAGCCACCAAGGCACTGTGCAGGTAAAATAACTGTAATTGTGTGTGTGTGTGTGTGAGATATGTATATATGTATAAGTAAAATAATTTGCATCTCCTTTTCTCCAGACAGTGATCCATGAGTTGTTCCATGCATTGGGATTCTCCAAAGAACTCTTCAGCACCTGGAGAGACTGCTCCTACTCACAACGTCAGTAACCTTGCTTGTGTTATCATTTGGTATATTACATTTGTGTTATAAGGCTATATTCTATTGTGTTACTTTAGAGTGTGTTTTTGTCCAATCCTTTGGTCATGGCTTAACCTGTTAGATTTTTCTCTCTCTGTTGTAAAGGTATCTGTTTTTGTTTTGCTGTGGGTTTGTTGTTGTGTTGTGTGGTTGTTGTGTGATTGAGTTATACTCGGTTGTGTTGTGTGATTGAGTTATACTCTATTGTGTTGTGTGGTTGAGTTATACTCGGTTGTGTTGTGTGGTTATGTGATTCTGTGTTGTCTTATTGTGTTGTGTAGCTGGGATGGGCTGCTCCCCCCGGGGTCAGGTGACTAACACAGATGAGACAGGTCAGGTCAGGATCTACACCCAATCAGTGATCAGAGCCCTGCAGGAACACCTGTTATCTACTGACCCTGACCTTGGAGGACCACTGGAGAACCTGGTACGGACCCTGCCATGAGCCATTAACACACAATATATAGTAGTGCAGAAATATAGGCACTGTAGTCACACTCATGAAATACCGGACTCTCACACTATTCATATTATATACAGTGCCTTGCGAAAGTATTCGCCCCCCTTGAACTTTGCGACCTTTTGCCACATTTCAGGCTTCAAACATAAAGATATAAAACTGTATTTTTTTGTGAAGAATCAACAACAAGTGGGACACAATCATGAAGTGGAACGACATTTATTGGATATTTCAAACTTTTTTAACAAATCAAAAACTGAAAAATTGGGCGTGCAAAATTATTCAGCCCCTTTACTTTCAGTGCAGCAAACTCTCTCCAGAAGTTCAGTGAGGATCTCTGAATGATCCAATGTTGACCTAAATGACTAATAATGATAAATACAAGTCTCCGTATAAATGCACCTGCACTGTGATAGTCTCAGAGGTCCGTTAAAAGCGCAGAGAGCATCATGAAGAACAAGGAACACACCAGGCAGGTCCGAGATACTGTTGTGAAGAAGTTTAAAGCCGGATTTGGATACAAAAAGATTTCCCAAGCTTTAAACATCCCAAGGAGCACTGTGCAAGCGATAATATTGAAATGGAAGGAGTATCAGACCACTGCAAATCTACCAAGACCTGGCCGTCCCTCTAAACTTTCAGCTCATACAAGGAGAAGACTGATCAGAGATGCAGCCAAGATGCCCATGATCACTCTGGATGAACTGCAGAGATCTACAGCTGAGGTGGGAGACTCTGTCCATAGGACAACAATCAGTTGTATATTGCACAAATCTGGCCTTTATGGAAGAGTGGCAAGAAGAAAGACATTTCTTAAAGATATCCATAAAAAGTGTTGTTTAAAGTTTGCCACAAGCCACCTGGGAGACACACCAAACATGTGGAAGAAGGTGCTCTGGTCAGATGAAACCAAAATTGAACTTTTTGGCAACAATGCAAAACGTTATGTTTGGCGTAAAAGCAACACAGCTGAACACACCATCCCCACAGTCAAACATGGTGGTGGCAGCATCATGGTTTGGGCCTGCTTTTCTTCAGCAGGGACAGGGAAGATGGTTAAAATTGATGGGAAGATGGATGGAGCCAAATACAGGACCATTCTGGAAGAAAACCTGATGGAGTCTGCAAAAGACCTGAGACTGGGACGGAGATTTGTCTTCCAACAAGACAATGATCCAAAACATAAAGCAAAATCTACAATGGAATGGTTCAAAAATAAACATATCCAGGTGTTAGAATGGCCAAGTCAAAGTCCAGACCTGAATCCAATCGAGAATCTGTGGAAAGAACTGAAAACTGCTGTTCACAAATGCTCTCCATCCAACCTCACTGAGCTCGAGCTGTTTTGCAAGGAGGAATGGGGAAAAATGTCAGTCTCTCGATGTGCAAAACTGATAGAGACATACCCCAAGCGACTTACAGCTGTAATCGCAGCAAAAGGTGGCGCTACAAAGTATTAACTTAAGGGGGCTGAATAATTTTGCACGCCCAATTTTTCAGTTTTTGATTTGTTAAAAAAGTTTGAAATATCCAATAAATGTCGTTGCACTTCATGATTGTGTCCCACTTGTTGTTGATTCTTCACAAAAAAATACAGTTTTATATCTTTATGTTTGAAGCCTGAAATGTGGCAAAAGGTCGCAAAGTTCAAGGGTGCCGAATACTTTCGCAAGGCACTGTATATATTATATTGTGCTTTACCTTTCTCTATCTACCTCGTTACCCATAACTTCTTTCTCACACTTATCTCTCTAAATCTCTCTCTTTCTCTCCCCTGCTCTTTAACACACACTCTGCCCCTCCCTCTCTCTATCTCCACTCCTCATCTCCCAGGATGTAGGTTCTAGTGGTCTGTCCTCTCACTGGGAGTCCAGGGTGCTACTGGGTTCCATCATGGCTGCAGCCCTGGGGGATCCAGCTGTGGTGCGTGTCGACCCGGTCACCCTGGCCGCACTACAGGACACGGGGTGGTACTCTGTCAACCACAGCCGAGCACAGGGCCTGGTGTGGGGAAAGGGTGAGGGACCCGCCTGTCCATTGAGACGGATATAACTGAACCAAACAGATAAGGGGGTTTAGAAAGAATATCTGTCAAAGAGAAAGAGTGTGAGAGAGGAATATCGTGTGGTATGAGTGATTCTGTGTGTACCTGATTAATGGCGGTAGTGAATTATTGTTTGTGTATCTTTCGTAGGTGAGGGAGCAATGTTTGGATTACGGTCCACCTGCCATGACAACTCCTCCTCATTTTTCTGCACAGGCAGGTAGTGTTATTCTTTTATTTGAATATCCCACACTTAACCATACAATAAAAAACAAACCCCATTCTCCAACGTTGTCTAAAGCTGTCCAGGTACTCTACCTCATTCTCTGTTTGACTTGTGTTCTCCATCGCTCAGTGGTTTAGGGTGTCATTATCTTCACCGCCACAAGGGGGAGTGCCAGACTGACGCTCACCTGGATGGGTGCCGCATTTACAAACCTCTAATGGTGGGTCTTCTGCATACTTATTTACTTCAGTTTGACCGTTTCTCTGAACTCTGTTCTCCATGACAAAACAGTATTTCAAACACTCTTCCTCAGCTTCACCTTCTCTCTCTATTTGAACTTCTCCCTCTTTACTTCTCTCTCTGTGTTTTCCTAAGAGTGAGTGCTGGAAAGAGGAGAATGAGAGAGAGACTGAAACAGAGTGGAGTGGAGAGTTGTACCGTATAGACAGCCGATGCTTCTTCTCTAACCTGAGCAGAGAGGTCAGTGTGTGTGTATTTTATGTGGACTCACACCGCATATCTTTGTGAAAAAGTGTATGAAGGTGACACCTACCCATTTATTTTATTTTCTATCCATCTCCTCTCTCTGTCAGAATGTCTCCCTGTCCGTCAGTGACTCTGTGGTGGGGCGTTGTTATAGACACAGGTGTACTGGGCTGAACCGGTATCAGATACAGGTGTCTGGCTCTGACTGGTTGGATTGCCCAGTAGGAAGCACCATTGAGGTAAACTTTTGAGCATACACCGATTTTGCCATTTTGGCCATTAGATTCTACCATGATTTGACATGATTTCTCATTCATTCAGGTGACAGGTTACAGGGGGCTAGTTGCATGTCCTGACAAGAGGTTGTGTTATTACCCTGACATTGGTCTCTCCATCGACAACCAGGACCCCCACTCTCCAGCTGCCTCTACTAAAGGCACAGTGACTACTGAGAAGTGAGTATGGCTGAGTACGAAGTATTTCAGTATCTTTGGTATGGCACAATATGAACTTGCAATGTTGTTATTTTAATCAAGTTTTAAGTGGTCTTTCACTTTCTCAGAGCGCAATACATTATTTATTTATCAGTATAAATAAAGTGTTTATTTTCTTCTCTCCCTCAGCGATCCCCTGTTACATCAGAACACAATCCCTGACCCGAGCCTGACCTTTGACCCTGCCGCTACGTGTGCAGAACCAGGGGTCAGTACAGACACCACGTTGGCTGCAGTCCTGGGGGTCAGTGCTGCTGTCTGTCTCCTGGCTGCCCTGATGGTGGCCTACAGGAGGTACCGCTCCTCCAGAGTCAGGGTGCATGCTGCCCCTGAGGCCCCCAGTGTTCTGCAGTTGCACTCGACCCAAAGTGATTCAAATAACTGCTAATGGAAACTGGGTGTCCATTATAGCACAGTCTTGTGCACGCACTGGTGTAAATGGTTACTTAATCAAGTAGGTGGTGTTTGTTCATTATTTATCAGAGGGGGAAATTGACTATTTGTTAAGTGTCGAACTGTACAAATGAAGAAAGTACAATAGAGTAAAGACCAATGCGACGCTGAGGTGTTCTAATTGTCCCCTGGATTTGTTGTTCAACATGGATTTAGCTTTAACACTATGTTAACCTGTAATAACAATGAATTATGTGAGCGTTTTCTGTGTCTTATCCCTGTGGTATACATTTTACTCATACAAATTGACATATAAAATGTAAATCTGCACTATTTATTTTTTATACAGATCTGTTGCCATGGTGATGTTCTCTGGAATCCCCCTTAGATAAGTCAGAGCAGGGAAGGTTCCAGGCATAAGGGACATAAGCGGTAAGCGTTCTCTTAGGCCTCCACCCCCCCCCCCCAAAAAAAAAAAAAAAATATATTTTTTAAATATTAACTAAATATACACTACAGTTCAAAAGTTTGGGGTCACTTAGAAATGTCCTTGTTTTTGAAAGAAAAGCTCATTTTTTTGTTCATTAAAGTAACATCAAATTGATCAGAAATACAGTGTAGACAATGTTAATGTTGAAAATGACTATTGTAGCTGGAAACGGCAGAATATTAATTATCCCATTATCAGAAACCATCACTCCAGTGTGCCAATGGCACATTGTGTTAGCTAATCCAAGTTTGTCATTTTAAAAGGCTAATTGATCATTAGAAAACCCTTTTGTAATTATGTTAGCACAGCTGAAGACTGTTGTTCTGATTAAAGAAGCAATAAAGCTGTCCTTCTTTCGGCTAGTTGAGTATCTGGAGCATCAGCATTTGTGGGTTCGATTACAGACTCAAAATGGCCAGAAACAAAGACCTTTCTTCTGAAACCCGTCAGTCTATTCTTGTTCTGAGAAATGAAGGCTATTCCATGCGAGAAATTGCTAAGAAACTGAAGATCTCGTACAACGCTGTGTACTACTCCCTTCACAGAACAGCACAAACGGTCTCTAACCAGAATAGAAAGAGGACCGGGAGGCCCCAGTGCACAACTGAGCAAGAGGACAAGTACATTAGAGTGTCTAGTTTGAGAAACAGACCTCAACTGGTAGCTTCATTAAATAGTACCCGCAAAACACCAGTCTCAACGCCAACAGTGAAGAGGTGACTCTGGGATGCTGGCCTTCTAGGTAGAGTTGCAAAGAAAAAGCCATATCTCAGACCGGCCAATAAAACAAAATATTAAGATGGGCAAAAGAACACAGACACTGGACAGAGATATGGCGTTTTCTTTGCAACTCTGCCTAGAAGGCCAGCATCATTTCTCAGAACAAGAATAGACTGTCGAGTTTCAGAAGAAAGTTATTTCTGGCCATTTTGAGCTTGTAATCAAACTCAGAAATGCTGATGCTCCAGATCCTCAACTAGTCTAAAGAAGGCCAGTTGTATTGCTTCTTTAATTAGCACAACAGTTTTCAGCTGTGATAAGATGATTGCAAAAGGGTTTTCAAATGATAAATTCTCCTTTTAAAATGATAAACTTGGATTAGCTAACACAACATGCCATTGGAACACAGGAGTGATGGTTGCTGATAATGGGTCTCTGTACGCCCATGTAGATATTCCATAAAAATCTGCTGTTTCCAGCTATAATAGTCATTTACAACATTAACAATGTCTACACTGTATTTCTGATCAATTTGATGTTATTTTAATGGACAAAAAAAAAATGCTTTTCTTTCAAAAACGAGGACATTTCTAAGTGACCCCAAACCTTTGAACGGTAGTGTATATATATGTATTTTCAGGCGGGGTGAGGGTACTCAACTAACTGTTGACAGTTAGAATAGCAGAATACACAATGTGAAACTTCAACATTTGGTTGTGCTTCAGCAAATTTTCTCTTGTTATGTCAGTCACTGACAGTCACTCACTTAACCAGCTAACAATTTTTTAATTGGTAAGTTAGTCTAGCCACCTATCTAAACTTGTAATAATGGCCAAATACTGACCAGGCACGCAGGGCAAAAGCCCAGGGGCCCCTATTGACTTTGTTAGTCACTCTCAGTCAGATATCATTAACAGGGCATAAGTCATGGCACATGTGTAGAATTGCAAGAATTTTGCTTTAAAATTGAAAAAAATGTCTCTCCCCATGGAAAAATGGGTAGAATTGCAGATAATTAGCTGTAAAACTGAGAAAAAAGCAGTGTCTTGCCCCATGGCATTTAAAACAAATAATTTCATGAAATTTGACATAAAATTGTAAAGACAATTATCCGCCCCATGACAAAATGTGTAGAGTTGCAGGAAATTCACTTTAAACGTACATTTAATCTCTGCCATAAAGAGGGGGGCCACTAAAATGTTTTTGCAGACTCAAATGTTTTGCTTGCTTAGGGCCCCCAAAAGGCTAAAACGGGCCCTGAGTCAGAGAATGTCAATTGATAGAAGTTAATCTGCAGTGACTGTGATCTGTCATGCTCAATGATCAAGATAATTCTAATGCTGGACAGTCATGAAACATGACAAGATGCACAGGTGCTAGTCTCTAGGAATCAGTTCAGCAGCACAAAGTATAACAATACACTTTTCAAACACTAGCTAGGAGTAAAATAGTAGAGCATCAACAGCATGCATTTCCTTCATACCATGTGACTTCTCGTAAATGTCAGGTGAAAAGGAAAGTGAAATCTAGCTATGTTGGAAAAACACGTACAAGAGATAGTCGAGGAACAAATCGGCTTCTCTTATTCATATCCCACAGTCCGTCCTGTGTGTATGAGGCAACGACTGAGAGACAGTGGCGAGAGAGCAACACGATGACAACCCAGCAGCAGGAGGGTGAGAAGCGCTATGACCCCAAAGACACCACGCTCAAGTTCGTCACTAGACACGATCATATTAGTAAAATGTATCTAAGCCTCTCTTGCTCAACCTTAGTTTATGATTTCAAGTAAAATAGGAATCGCTTAATAGGTCATGGAATGTTGTATGCAGATTTGAAAGTATTGATTTGATTGTAGCTTGAATATACAGTAAATGAAATATACAGGTAACTGCCAAAATAATGGAAACACCAACAAAGTGTCTTAATAGGGCGTTGGGCCACCAGGAGCCGCAAGAACAGCTTTAACACGCCTTGGCATAGATTATGCAAGTGTCGAACTCTATTGGAGGGATGCGAACTATGTCCCCCATAAACTGCGCGCGTGCGCGGCCGCGCAGCATCTGCCAGGATTGCCGGCGCAGAAGAAATGTCATGCCGCGCAGAGACGCAAGAGATTGAATGTCACTGAGTTCGCCCCATTAGTTTGCTCTATTTAGATCAACGTTTTTTCCTGTGATCGAATCAACATTATATCAGCCACTTTTCAATGTAAAAAAAAAACAAAAGAAATCTAACTTTGCAAGACTGAGTCTTTGATTTTGTTGTGGGCAAAGCAAGAGCGCAACGGAGTAGAATTCTATTGGCGGGGGTAGTACACGAGCGCTCGTTCAATCACCCGCGAATGAATGCGTTTTTCAGATCAGTTCAGATCAGAGCGCAGTGCCGCGGGTGTCCCCATTTGTTGATATTCTTTTCTAGTAAGCAAGTTTCTTCATCATAAAACACAATACAATGCAATTTATAGTCACCTATTTGGAGTGGCGATTTTAGCATGTAAATCTTGGTGGGGCAAAAAAAAAAAGAAAGTGGGATGCATGTCAGCAAAGCCACTACACAACACAACACTAAACAATACATTCATTGAGGCCTCCCGAGTGGCACAGTGGTCTAAGGCACTGCATCGCATTTGCTAGCTGTGCCACTAGAGATCCTGTTTTGAGTCCAGGCACTGTCGCAGCCAGCGGTGACCGGGAGACCCATGGGGCTGCGCACAATTGGCCCAGCGTTGTCTGGGTTAGGGGAGAGTTTGGCTGGCAGGGATGTCCTTGTTCCATCGCGCTCTAGTGACTCCTGTAGTGAGCCGGGCACATGCATGCTGATACAGTCGCCAGGTGTACAGTGATTCCTCTGACACATTGGTGCGGCTGCCTTCCAGGTTAAGCGGGCATTGTGTCAAGAAGCGGTGCGGCTTGTTTGGGTTGTGTTTCGGAGGACACACGGCTCTCGATCTTCGCCTTTCCTGAGTCTGTACAGGAGTTGCAGCAATGAGACAATACTTTAACTATCAAATGGATACCATGAAATTGGGGAGAAGAAGAGGTAAAACATGTTTTATTAATTGCACTATAACGGTGACAAACTGTATCCACAAACTGTTAGGGCCTACATAAAGTTGTCCCAAAGCAGGCCCAACATCTTACCACTGCTACACCTGGCTATCAGCGGAGCCTTGTCTGGCAGCCAAGCTGTTCATTCAGCCTCATTTACTGCCTTAAAAAACACAGCTGATATGGCTGACTTGCTTAAACAAATGTGGTTTCTAATGACAATTAAGATGTACAAACTATGGCATAAGGGGACGCAAAGCGGATAAGAGGCAATCCGTAATTTTGATAAAGACATTAATGAGCGAGCTAGGATGGATGTCGTCAATATAACTATTTACTCAGCACTTTTGAAATGTACAGCGACAGAATTTTGAACATTGAACATTACAGTGTTCTCCCTGTACACCAAGTCAGAACCGTAGGATAAATAAAGGTGGCATATAAGCAGACAATGAAAGCTCTTACAATATTCAATGATTGCATTTCTTTAAAACAGGTTATAGGCTACATGTGCACCACCAAGTCAGAACAGTAGGCCGAAATTAAGGGGGTTAAGAGGATTAAATAGACCAAATTATTAGGGGGAGGTACATGGGCTACTGACATCTTACTACACAACATACACTACCATTCAAAAGTTTGGGGTCATTTAGAAATGTCCTTGTTTTTGAAAGATAAGCTACTTTTTTTGTCCATTGTAATAACATCAAATTGATCAGAAATACAGTGTAGACATTGTTAATGTTGTAAATGACTATTGTAGCTGGAAACAGCTGGTTTTTAATGGAATATCTACATAGGCGTACAGAGGCCCATTATCAGCAACTACCACTCCAGTGTTCCAATGGCACGTTGTGTTAGCTAATCCAAGTTTATAATTTTAAAAGACTAATTGATCATTAGAAAACCCTTTTGCAATTATGTTAGCACAGATGAAAACTGCTGTTCTGATAAAAGAAGCAATACAACTGGCCTTCTTTAGACGAGTTGAGTATCTGGACCATCAGCATTTGTGGGTTCGATTACAGGCTCAAAATGTCCAGAAACAAAGACCTTTCTTCTGAAACTCGTCAATCTATTTTTGTTCTGAGAAATGAAGGCCATTGCCAAGAAACTGAAGATCTTGTACAACGCTGTGTACTACTCCCTTCACAGAACAGCACAAACGGGCTCTAACCAGAATATAAAGAGGACTGGGAGGCCCCGGTGCACAACTGAGCAAGAGGACAAGTACATTAGAGTGTCTAGTTTGAGAAACAGACGCCTCACAAGTCCTCAACTGGCAGCTTCATTAAATGGTACCCTCAAAACACCAGTCTCAACGTCAACAGTGAAGAGGTGACTCTGGGATGCTGGCTTTCTAGGCAGAGTTGCAAAGAAAAAGCCATATCTCAGACTGGCCAATAAAAATAAAAGATTAAGATGGGCAAAAGAACAGACACTGGACAGAGGACCTCTGCCTTGTTTGAATGTGTCTTTATTAACTCAATTATATATATTTGTTTAAATTGTTTGCAAACTGATATGTGAACACATATTGATGCCAAAATAACATGCAAAATAACATGTTTGTTTTTGCAAAAAATGTGGGGCTCAAAACAGGTTGGGTTCTGCCCTATCTGCCCTGAATGACTGGTCGCCACTGCCTATTTGGCCGATGGTGTTACAGACCAAGTCAAATATAATTAATTAATGTCAAGCTCTTTAAAAAAAAAAGTCTCATGCCATGTAGGCTACTGTAGGCCATATCAAAGTAATCCAAAGCTATTTCCAATGTTTTGGGATTTGCCACATTGGGTTTGTTGGTAGGCCTACATTATGCTCAAATAGCCACAATAGCTTATTGGCTAAAACATTAAGGGTACAGCCTCATTGTTCACTGTAAACGCACCGGAAATTACAAAAAATTCCTGAAACATTGACATTTCCGTTCACGAGACCTAAACTTGCTCAGTGCCCTAAACAATAATAGGGAACATTGGATGCAACACCATGTTTCCACGAGAAATTCCATCATTTGGTGTTTTGTTGATGGTCTCAGGGGCCCGCTCCAAAATCGCCCATAAGTGTTCAATTAGGTTGAGATCTGGTGACTGAAAGCACGCACGCACGCACGCACACACGCACACACAATTTAAACCACCTATTGTATGCTTCTTTGAGACCTCTCTTTCAAAGTCATGGTAATCAAAATAATGGGCAACTCGGCATTTTTATACCCTAAACATGATGGGATGTTAATTGCTTAAAACTCAGGAACTACACCTTTGTGGAAGCACCTGCTTTCAATATACTTTGTATTCCTCA